>NC_084749.1:33801856-33924356 GCF_033978785.1 Entelurus aequoreus | reverse complement strand
CTGTGTTAATTAATGCTAGTTTAGCTGCTAGTTTGCCTATTAGCATGCCTGCTCCTGGCTTTCTGTTAGTGTGCAACATGTTTAGCCTCGTCCTCCAGTGATAATGCTACTTGATAATGATAATCAAGATATTACGTTTATTTGCCGTAATAGAGGTGATTATTATTATCTTAGGGAAGCGGCATCACACTGTGTATGGAGACACATAGTTAGCTGCTAGCTTACCAGCCAGGAGACTAGAAACAAATACAATATACTGCATAAAAGGCATTAATCGGCAATGGCGATCACATATATTTTTCAAGAAAATCGGCCGATACGGATTGGTGGCCGATTGATCGACACATCCCGAATACGTATAATACATGAGACTTCCTTTACAGTATCACAAACTAACCTAACCTACCTAACCTGTGAAAATACTGCAACTTTTTATTATTATTATGATAATATGCTGTGTAATACATGAGCATTGTACCTTAGATTTGGTATTTTAAGTTCCTTTAGCCATTTTTATGCTTGGAAATGCTTAATTTAGACCAGGAGTGTCAAACTTATTTTAGCTCAGGGGCCACATTTATTCCGGACTGGTAAACCATGGCATGATAACTTAAAAATAAGACTACTTCAGGTTGTTTTCTTCGTTTAAAAATAGACCAAGCACATTCCGAAAACGTACAAACCATTTCTTTTTTTTACAGTTACATTTTGAGGTTAATAGTTTTCTGTCTTCAATTGTCGTTATTTATACTTTCTGAATATATGATGTGATAATATTCATCAGTCAAATAGATGGAATGGAGTCTGGCAGAGTTATAAAATGCTCCCACTGGAGCTATTTTTTAATCTATCAGAAGATTATATTAATAATAATATCAAAATCAAATTACATGATGTTATTAATGTTATTTACTCATTTTCCTCAACTGTCATTTGATGTCTTCGGTACATATGTAGCTTTATCTACAACAAAACGTGTGATTTTGGACCTGATTCATTAATCACACATGAAGTTAGAAAGGGACACATATTATTTTGGCATATTTATGTGCGCCAAGAAAATGTGTCCCCAGTCTTAAATACAACACGGAATGTACAGATTATCGAAAGCATTTTTGAGGCATAAATGGGGTGTGATGATTGGATTTTTGACAATAAAGACATTTTTATACTATCATTAAAAAGCTGTGTAAGTAGTAGTGTCCAAACACAGAAGTGTTGCCTCTATCTTAACACGGCACATAGCTCCTCCCCCTCAGAAGTCATGTGAGCTCTGGCAAAAGAGGATACAAAAAATTGCTATTGGGACATCTAGTGGACACATTTAGAACAGCAGTTTACTTCATTCAAAAATGTCAGCAAATTTTTATACTAAGCAGTCTCATTTCAAGGGCTGGATAAAACCTGTTTGCGGGCCGGGGCCGTACGTTTAACCAGTGGTGTGCCGTCAGGGCCAGCCAGGCCTTCTCTGCTGGCCTAACATAACCAGAAATCATCATCATAATTAAAGATACAATTATTTATTTATTTATTTACTTTCCCTAAATATCTAAAATGATTCCTATTCTCTTCATGTCATATTATGTTCCTTCCAGTGCTGTTGTTTTTAGTTTGTATCCAATCAGAATTCAGCTAGCTTATGTTGCCATGCTGTACCAAATCTGCAAGAGGCTTTCAGAATCAACAATGCGGGCGTTCGTGCACTGTAAGTGATCGGCGACATACAGTTGATAGACAGTTGCGATAGCCAATCAGATCACAAGTTATTGTCAGTAAGGCCTTCTAGATGGCCGCACGTTAAACGTGACATTTACGCGTCCTGTGATTGGATACTCATCGGGACCGTTAGTGGATGAATTTGAGAACACATAGAGTTGATAGACAGTTGTGATAGCCAATCAGATCACAAGTTGTTGACAGTAGCTGTTCTGTTGCAACTAAAAGTTGTAAACTCGTGTTGCAGCGTGACGAAGTTGGTAGAGTGGCCGGGCCAGCAATCGGAGGGTTGCTGGTTACTGGGGTTCAATCCCCACCTTCTACCATCCTAGTCACGTCCGGTAGAAAAGCGCTATACAAGTATAACCTATTTATCATCTATCATTTGTTAAAGTGTGTCATGCTTGTCATTTAATTAACAATGTTACATGTGTATTTGTCGCCATCATGTGGTCAGGGCAGTTAATTTATCTTTGAGAAGTGTGTACTTTGAATCAAACTTTATTGACCGGAAGTTGCATAAGCCAAGCAGATCCATTTACGGTATATGTTTTAATTGCTGATGCGTTTTAATTGATTTTAAATGCGCCAGAAAATAACCCGTTTTTGTATACTGTTGATGTGACTCGATGTGTTTCTGTATAGTATTTCTCCAGCAATGGTCATGTGGTGACATCAACGATGGTATTTTGAGAGGTAATCTTTGAAGTCGGAGATCACTGAAGGCCTAGGTGGGAAACGCACGGCCCGCCACAGTGTTTGACACCTCTGATTTAGTATGTAAAATGTGCTTAAATATGCATAATTAATAGCGAGGAACCGTGACGTCATCTTTTAAATAGATATTTTGAAAAACAGCCATATAGTGAAGCTGCAAAACGGCCGAAGGTCGACTGTTTTTATTGTCATTGTACTGTGTACATGTGTAGAACTTTGATTGATTGAGACTTTTATTAGTAGATTGCACAGTACAGTACATATTCCGTACAATTGACCACTAAATGGTAACACCCGAATAAGTTTTTCAACTTGTTTAAGTCTGGGTCCACGTTAATCAATTCATGGTAATAAATTCTCACCTGTAAAGGTGTAATGTGCCGAAACCCTGTATACATTTATTTTATTTCAGTCTGGCAGCCCATATTATATGGGGGACTGGTAAAAACAATTGAATTACATTAACAATTGAATTGTATTAATGTAATAACATTAAAAACGTGTCATTTTTCACTCCATACTCAAGTCACAATAGTGCATGGCCTACCTGCAAGTCTCTCTGCCACCGACAGGGTGCGCACTGCGGGGCCGGCGGCGGAGTAGACGCTGTACTGCTGCGCCATCTGCTGGTGGAGATCCAGCATGACGTCATGCAGGGGGACGAGGGAGGGACCGCTGCACAAACTCAGGGAGTTCATGTTCACCTAAAAGACGCACGGACATGAACGTCAACGGCGGAGTTTCAATCTACACACTTAGCATTTTGGAGTGCATTAGTAACCATGACTACAAAATAACTATTTTGTAAGATTGTACCCTTGATATCTATTGTTTCGTACTATTTTGACACTCACATAACAAAGTAATTTCCGCTGAATAATACATTTTAAAGTATGCAGTGCACATAAATACATATTTAACTATGGAAGTCCTTGCTTGTTGTTTAATAACAATTTTAGTTTGCGTTTAAAGATTACATTTATGTGCTTTTGATATCTACATGTGTTTGTATACAATGTTTTGGACTATGTCAGACTTGGGACTAGCTGGAGTGGTTGCAAATTGCAATTAAAGGATAAAAAATAGGATAAAGTACACAGTACACAGAACAGTAGAGGATGTGGGACAGAAACTACATTTGCACCAGGAAGTAACATTGAGTTAGACCCGCCTCTTCCGCTTTGCAGCCAAGATGGCGATGATTGAGGGCGGTTGGCAGGGATGTGAATTTTACACCAACCCAAGATTCGATCCGAATTCCTGGGATGATGATTGGATTCAGAATCAATTCTCGTTTCAGCAGATTTCTCACAATATATCATTTGTTGGGGTGCAAAAAAAAAAAAAAAAAATCATATACAAATCTCAATTTTGATCTATACCGATTCTAAATCGATTCATATTCATATTGGAAATATCCATTAAAAAAAAAAAAAGTTTTTTGTTTTTCGGCATTAAAAAAAATTGTAAATACATTTTTGGATTAAAAACATTAAACAACTATTATTGATATTGTTATTAATATTGATTATGATGCTTTTATACATTTTTGGTTTTCCTTTTTTTTTTTTTTAATACTATGCATCGTATTTGTATGTCTTCTAAATTGCTTTATTAAAGTTAAAGTACCACTGATAGTCACACACACAGTGGCCTAGTGGTTAGAGTGTCCGCCCTGAGATCGTTAGGTCGTGAGTCATACCAAAGACTATAAAAATGGAACCCATTACCTCCCTGCTTGGCACTCAGCATCAAGGGTTGGAATTGGGGGTTAAATCACCAAAAATGATTCCCGGGCGCGGCCACCGCTGCTGCCCACTGCTCGCCTCACCTCCCAGGGGGTGATCAAGGGTGATGGGTCAAATGCAGAGGATAATCTCACCACACCTAGTGTGTGTGTGACAATCATTGGTACTTTTACTTTGACTTAACACAAATGTATTTTTGTGAGTTTTACTAGAAAGGTGCTTTTGTAAGGTTTTCAAACACAAAAATTAGTTTCTTACTAAATATGACAGTATAATTGTCATACTCAATATGACAGTTATTCAAACATAACTCCTAAACCAAACATGCAATATGTCTAATAATGCCTAAAATAATGTATCTTTGTGAGTTTTATTAGAAACATGCTTTTGTAAGGTTTGCATACACAAAAATTAATTTTTTACTCAATATGACGGTAATGTTCTTAGAATCCTGAGATAATGCGAAAAAAGCACAAAAAAAATTAAATATTCAAAATGAACTCCTAAACCAAACATAAAAAATGTCTAATAATGCCTGAGATAATGTAGCTTTGTGAGTTTTACTAGAAACGTAGGTTTCTATCTGAAATATTGTAAAGATGGGACTGGGTTAGAGTTGCATCATTGTCTTGTATTAAACTGATTATTGTTCTGTGAGTTTTGTAAATAAAAAAAAATATATATTTAAAAAAAAAAAAATTCTATATACATTTTTTTTTTTAAATACATTTTTAGACCAACACAGCGTGGATAAGTCTTACATCAGCAGCCAAGAGAAGCTTGTGTAACTTGTTTTGTTACAATTGTATTATAATTTATACACCAAATAATATATTACGAGAATCGTGTTGAAGCGGGAATCAAGATTCTGAATCGAATCATGAGATGCCCAAACATTCCTGCCTCTAATTACTTAGTGCATAAATGATAAGAAAACGTTTTCAAACCAGGTTACAAGTTTCAAAAGCTAAGTATGAAGTAGTCCGACTACTTCATACTTGAGCAGACAAGAGGAGCTTTTGTAATTTGTAACCTGGTAACAAGGTTTTTAAAATATGCTTAAAAAAAAAAATATATATATATATATATATATCCCCAAAAATATGCAATGTGATGAAGCCGCAATATTTGAAGTAAGATGTGGCGAGGGACGACTACTGTACTAAGAGTAGGGTTGGGTATCGTTTGAATTCGAACGATTCCGATTCCAATTCTTTGTTTCGATTCCGATTCCTGACGATTCTCGATTCCGATTCTTTTAAGAGGCAGGGTCAAAAAAAAGTTTAGGATATTTTAAATGAGCTAGCTAACCTACAGTCTTTCTGAATGAAATAGTCTGACATTCTCCATCAATTTTAATTCTATTAATTTTTTATGAACTTTACTATAAATTCCTCACAGGGCTGTTTTCAACTAGAATATAAATATCAAATCTATGAACTTAAATATAAATATTATAAATTATGAATACATTTTCCCAGGGGTACACTTTCCTCAAGAGAGCTTTATTTTTGAAAACCTCATGAAAAGACATTTACACATAAGTGTATGATGCTGCAGGAAACCTCGTGAAAACACATTTACACACACAAGTGTATGATGCTGCAGGTACTTAAAAATGTTACCGTGCTCCCACTGATGGGCTAACCTGGTGCAGAAAAGCAAATAAACAATAAGAAACAACTTGCAAACCCCAGTCCAGATTAGCAGCAGGTACAGTATAAAATCAGAGACAGTTCTTGTTTAGGAAAATGACCATATCCGCCTTCTCAGGCAGGATGCGTGAACGTTCTGGACAGATAGTGTCTCATGCTGTGGAAAATACACGTTCGCTGGGTGTGGAAGAAGCTTGAACGCATAAATAGGAGAAAGCGAGATCTGACAGCAAAGGATAAGTCTTTTGTTGGTTCCACCACCATGCAGCAGGGTCGTCAGACATAAGTATCGGTGGAACGTCCTGGTACATCTGCAGCTCTCTCTCCACTCGTTTCTTGATGGACATGGAGCTCTGTTATTTCGCGGTTATTTCATTTTTTTTTGTAAAGTAAAGCCACACTTTCGACCGCCGACGCCTGCTATCCATGCTTGAGCTTGACTGACTCGCTCGGCTATGCTAACACTTCCGGCGGTGGGCGCTTCTTCGTTGGTGTTCAGCGGCTTCTTCTTCCGGTTCGGCGGACATATTTTTTTCCGGTCGGCGGACTGGGTATCGAAACTAGGAATCGAAATTTAAACTTTTGAACGATTCCGGGAGAATCGGAAAGTTAGTCCCGGTTCCAATCGATACTCGATACCCAACCCTAACTACGAGGGACGACTACTGTACTACAGTAGTCGTCCCTCGCCACATCGTTACTTCAGATATTGCGGCTTCATCACATTGCATATTTTTGGGGATATATATATATATATATATATATATTTTTTTTTTTTTAAAGCATATTTTAAAAAATTTTGCTCCTAAATTAAGCATTTTTAAGCATAGAATGTCTAAATAATCAAAAAATATCAATACTACAGTAGTATTGGCCACTAAAGGAGAGCAAACCAATCAGAGCAGGCTGTTCAGTATCGTGGCCACTCATTGGCTCAGCCAGCATTACAATATTGGAATAAAAGAGTGTAAAGGTGACTAAAATGTGTTATTTCATGTTTAGAGGGCTCTCATTATGTTGAAAAACGTATTTAGTAGGTCGTAAATACGTTTTTATGCTCTAGCTATGAAAATATTTGATTTATATTTAATGATTCCGACTTTACGGAAATTCCTTCATCGCAGTCATGTCTGGAGCCAATTAACAGCGATAAACGAGGGACGACTGTAAAAGTGAAAGTAAAGTAAGCCACAGATGGCCTAAAAAAATGGATAAAAAAATACATTTATAAAAATGTGTATACTAGGGTTGCACGGTATATCGGTATTAGTATAGCACCGCAATACTAATTAATCACATTCGGTACTATACCACCTCTGAAGAGTACCAGTCCTGCACATTTTGTACCACTTGTCCTTAATAATGTTGACAAAATAATAGAATGGAAAATGACACAATATATTACTGCATATGTCAGCAGACTAAATTAGGAGCCAAAAGCTAAAAGACAAGTTGTCTTATATGTTCACTATTTTATTAAGGACAAACTTGCAATAAGAAACATATGTTTAATGTACCCTAAGATTTTTTGTTAAAATAAAGCCACGAATGCAATTTTTTGTGGTCTCCTTTATTTAGAAAAGTATCGAAATAATTTTGATACCGGTACCAAAATATTGGTATCGGGACAACATTAGTTTATACCAAATTTAGTACCATTTTTTTCCCCTTTTTTCAGTATTCATTTTTTAAAATTCTGAATCGATTTTGAGTCGGTAAAAATGAAAATAGCGATTCAAATGGGAATCGATTTTTTTCCCGCAGCCAGTATGTCGAGCGCAACGTTCGGGTACTGACAAGCGACGCAATGCATTTTGTTAAAAATGCTAAGTGTTGGTGTGCAAGTGCGCACATTAAAACTGCTAAAAAAAGGAGAGAAAACAATTACAATTACAAATTACGATCATCATTTCCGTTAAGGATTTAGAAAATCACTACACTGTCAAAATGTGCGTATCCAGTGTACACACTAGTACAGTATGTACTAAATATGTTTCTACAATATGAGTTTCACTGGAAATGGTCAGAGACACTTACTTCTGCTTGCTTATAGGTAGTTGCTCTTTGTGTTGCCCAATGTGTGTTTTTTGCTATGTCATTTTTGTGTTTGCACTAAGGATGTCCGATAATGGCTTTTTGCCGATATCCGATATGCCGATATTGTCCAACTCTTTAATTACCGATACCGATATCAACCGATACCGATATCAACCGATATATACAGTCGTGGAATTAACACATTATTATGCCTAATTTGGACAACCAGGTATGGTGAAGATAAGGTACTTTTTAAAAAAAATTAATCAAATAAAATAAGATAAATAAATTAAAAACATTTTCTTGAATAAAAAAGAAAGTAAAACAATATAAAAACAGTTACATAGAAACTAGTAATTAATGAAAATTTGTAAAATTAACTGTTAAAGGTTAGTATTATTAGTGGACCAGCAGCACGCACAATCATGTGTGCTTACGGACTGTATCCCTTGCAGACTGTATTGATATATATTGATATATAATGTAGGAACCAGAATATTAATAACAGAAAGAAACAACCCTTTTGTGTGAATGAGTGTGAATGAGTGTAAATGGGGGAGGGAGGTTTTTTGGGTTGGTGCACTAATTGTAAGTGTATCTTGTGTTTTTTATGTGGATTTAATAAAAAATAAAAAACAAAACAAACAACAACAAAAACGATACTGATAATAAAAAAACCGATACCGATAATTTCCAATATTACATTTTAACGCATTTATCGGCCGATAATATCGGCAGACCGATATTATCGGACATCTCTAGTTTGCACCGTTATTTTTTCTCTCTAGTGGGATTCAACATAATATATTTAACTGGTAGCTGCACTCCACTAAACTATAAAGTTAAGTAGAGGGCCACAAAATATACACGTTTGAGAGCCCTCACATTCTAGCAGTCAAATGAACAAGACACCAGTTTACAAAGTCAGCATTATCCAAAAATGAAGATTTGGCTTGTTACCAAGTTGTGTGTGTGATCCAGGTGGTTTACCTGACAAGGTGCAAGTCTTGACTTTTGAGACGCTGTCCCAAGTTCCCAGTGGTAGCTCCCTGGTCCAGTAAGTCCCAGTCCGGCTCAGCTGCACCCCCAGTATGATAGCCTGCAAACATTCTCAACCGGGACTATTTAAGAAGCATTTAGCCGAGCTCCCCTCCGCCATTAGCCAATAGAAAGAAAGGTATTAGCCCGGGATTAAGTGGGATGAGGGAGCCCTGAGGGGGTCACAGAGGTGGGGTGGGTGGGGGGGTGCTCAAGTTTTAGAAACTATTGAACTTGAGATTTACGCCAAGGATCCCCTACAAGCGAGCGTTTCACTCCCTCCCGTTAAAACAATTAAAACAATGCGGCGAGCTAATCTCTGAGGCAGCCCAGATTAAAATAGCAGCCTTTGATTGTCCTGCTTCTCCCATCAGCCCCCCCCCCAACCCTTCTCCCAGGGGGGTTTGTTTTGCTAACACACACATATTTTGCAGATGAACTGTCACTGTGAAGTTAATCTCGACTAAAGCCGGTTGAGAACTACTTCACATCAACATGAATTAGAAATGTTCCCAGGAAGGAACAAATCTGCGTATTTATTTGCAGACATCGTAGTTAATATCCTTGCTGTTAAGGAGGAACTATTTGTATTGTTCAATTTACTTTATGCCACTTGTATCTACATTCTTGCTGGCGAGTTTTGTCCTGCTCCATCACACCACAAAGAGGTTCATTTGTGTCTTTATTACCAACGCTTTTTGTGGACCCTGAATTTATGTAACAGAATTTTGTGAATTAAAAAAAATGAATTTAACTTCAAATTATGCTGACGATTCCATTGAATAAAAGAAATTATGTGAGCAAAATGGATGTTTAAAAAATCTGTTTGGTAAAATACAGTGTTTTGAGGGAAAAAATGAATAAAATAAAATATAGTGTTTACCCGAGGGCCTGGATCAGGCCCGCGAACAGGTTTTATCCGGCCCACGGGATAAATTTGCTAAGTATAAAAATTAACCTGACATTTTTGAATGAAATAAACTGCTGTTCTAAATGTGTCCACTAGATGTCGCAATAGCAATTATTTGTATCTTTGTAGATCAGTGGTTCTTAACCTGGGTTTGATCGAACCCTAGGGGTTCGGTGAGTCGGCCTCAGGGGTTCGGCGGAGCCTCCACCACAGAGGTAAAGACACATCCGACTTATCGTGTAAATAAAAACTTCTCCCTATCAACGTATTATGGATACCCCCCAAACAATGTTCCCTCTAATTTTCCATCTGATTTGCAGGTTTTTTGATTGATCGATTGAAACTTTTACTAGCAGATTGCAAAGGAAGAGAATACATTATATGAAACAGTACAGTTTACACAGTACAGTACATATTCCGTACAATTGACCACTAAATGGTAACACCTGAATACGTTTTTCAACTTGTTTAAGTCGGGGTCCACGTTAATCAATTCATGGTAATGTGTGTAATTTGTTGTGAGTTCATGCACTGTGTTGGTTTTGTTCTTTGAACAAGGTGATGTTCATGCACAGTTCATTTTGTGCAGCAGTAAAAAAACATGACTTTTTCTTGAATTTGAAAGAAATAAAATTTTATTTTTCACTAAAGAAGGGTTCGGTGAATGCGCATATGAAACTGGTGGGGTTCGGTACCTCCAACAAGGTTAAGAACCACTGTTGTAGATGATGAGACATATGTAAAAAAAAAAAAACCCACATGATATTAGTGCACCGGTCGAGGAAAATGATCAAACTACATAAATGAAATACTGTAACTTCATTTTGATATATTTTTTTATCTTGATAGATTGAAAATGAACACCAATGAGTTGACTGATGAACATTATCACATAATTTATTCAGAAAATATAAATAATAACAAAGTATATATACTATTAACCGCAACATGTAAGTGTAAAAAAAACCCCAAAAACATTATGATTTGTACAATTTCAGAATGTGCTTGTTCTATTTTTATAGAACAAAAACAATCTGAAGTTGTCTTTATTTTTAAGTTATCGTGCCGTGATTTTACCAATTCGGCCCACTTTGGAGTAGATTTTTGTCCATGTGGCTCCCGATCTAAAATGAGTTTAACACCCCTGGTCTATAAGAATTCAGTGCAGAAATATTTGTTAATTCAAAACTCAAGACCCACTTTAGGCCAATTAGGCAATCGATGGTGACATGGGTCTTCTTCCCCTTTTTCTATTCAATTCAATTTTCAGCATAATTTGAAAATTCTATTCACAAAATTCAAAAACGCAAAAAATTCAGTTACATAAATTCTGTGTCAAAAAAACAATCTGTGGTAATAAAGAGACAAATTAACCTCAATAGACAGACAACACCCACTCTGCTTTGTTACAACACTTCGTCTTCCAGGAGTGCCCATGATTACCGAAATGACCTGCACAGCACTGGAAAGAGTCTCTCACTTCACTAACCATTTCAACGTTCAAGGCTGTAGTTCATGTTATGGTTTGATCAAGGGTTTTCTTTATTATTCATTATTTTTTTAAATCAGTTCCATCGTACCGTACGTTCCAGACTATGAGCTGTAAGTTTATTCCCACCCTTTGAACCATGCGGCGCATACAATGCTGCAGCAGGATTTTTCCGTTTTCACAAGCTGCCGATAACTTTTGCCTTGAAACATCACATCAATGAAATTGTTCACATTACATCAAACACACTCACACAATTGTCCAGGGCAGTCATTTAGCGAGGTATGGACTCACCCTCATCGTAGGGAAAAACACAACAACATGCATACAAACGCAGCTTTTCAAGTTAAAGGCAAATGACACGGCCATCGAAAAAGGAAATTGAGCTGCTGAACGGAACAGAAATCCTGAACAGTAGTGCCTCAATTCACGAGCTTGGTTGTGTGATGGAGCTCTTAAATCAAAACATTTATATCTCAAACCGACGTCCTCATTGAAATAAATTTCAATCAATTTAATTGTGGCTTGCCATTGCCCAAAACAGCATAGATTCAACACGTAAAGATCAGAAAAAAATACAATAGAATGTACTACAAACAACTACAGTAGTTGTATTTACCATGAATTGATTAACGTGGACCCTGACTTAAACAAGTTGAAAAACTTATTTGGGTGTTACCATTTAGTGGTCAATTGTACGGAATATGTACTGTACTGTGCAATCTACTAATAAAAGTTTCAATCAATCAGTATGAGGCAATGTAGTAATACCGGTACTTTTGAGGAGTGGACTTTACAGTATCTACTTTCAGCTATTTCTCTGTCAAACACCATCAGCAGCGGCATTTTCATGGATAAATGTGTTCCGTTTCGATATTCTTTTAACATCCGTTGCTGGCGTTGAACTCATTCTGCTTCGGTATTGTGCAGACTAGCAGTGATACGCTCAAATTTCTTTGCTGTTATACGCTTGTCGTGTTTTTGATGATTTTATTTT
This sequence comes from Entelurus aequoreus, assembly GCF_033978785.1. Lineage (NCBI taxonomy): Eukaryota > Metazoa > Chordata > Actinopteri > Syngnathiformes > Syngnathidae > Entelurus > Entelurus aequoreus. The sequence continues at coordinate 33,912,049 of NC_084749.1, read as the reverse complement.
GTTAGTTCAACGAACATCATGCAATTCTTCTTCACAGCACTGTTCTTCACACTCACTTTCTTCCTTTCCATGCTTGGAAAATCAAAGTCCATCTTTAGCTATAAGCTAATGCTAGCAAGTGAGACCAGGGGCCGTATTTATCAAGCTTCTTAGAATTACTCCTAAGAAGTCTGCTAAGAGTTGACTTATGAGTAAAGAAATTCTTCGCTGAAAACTGCACTTAAAAGTTAGTTATCAAGCGTCTTACTCACACTTTCAGCGAAGTGTAGGACTGAATCTTAAGTGTCACACTCAGAGCTGAATTACGACATTACTATGTGCCCTAAACGGAATTTTAGGTGACGTCATTTCTGTGTCCATAGAAATGACCAATCACGGAAGGGAATCCTTTGTCTAAGAATAAAGAAATATCTTAGAAATATTTAAGTGGACAATGGGAGTGTATATTTTGACAATAAACTACAAAATAATAAAAAACAAACAAACAATATTGGCAATGAATCAAAAATAAATGTTTCCTTTTCTTTCCACGACGGCGGCCAGTATCCAGCTGCGATGAAGCTTGAGTGGCTTTCAAAAGGGCGAGTTCACAAATTATTGCTGTTGCAACCCTATAGGGATATTGCGCTGCAGCCTAGGTGTGTTTTGGTGAGAGATACGTGCGTGATGTTGCTGATGAGATGACGCCCCTTATTAAAATCTGTGACAAAAATAATACCCGCTCTGTCTAAACGATACCGTTTGATCAGCTGCTCGTCATCAAACAAAGCCAGGACATCCTTCCGCTCCCTGAACGTTCGCGCACGTCTCTCTCGCCTCAGTGCCATCCCCCGCTGGCAACTCCTAACCACTTAGGACACCTCTGAAGGTCTCTTAAATATCGTGGAGAGTAGGAGTGATTCTTAGACTTAAGAAAGTTGATAAATAGCTTTTATTCTTAAGTTTGAGAGTAGGACTAAATTTCGCAAACTCTCAGGACTTAAGTGTAAAATGGCACTCTAAGACGCTTGATAAATACGGCCCCAGATGTTTTGGGCAGATTTCAGGATGTTCACTGTGACGTTTGGTACGCCAACAAAAAGCGGAAACGCTTGTAACTCAAATTTCTGCTTACAACTTAAAGCAGAACATTTAGCCGAGAGACAGCTCTTATCTCAAAACACTCTTAAGTTGGGTACGGCTGTATCATGAACAGGTTTTGAAAGGCTGGATCGCTGCATGTGAACAAAGTCTCTGTTAGAATAATTATGTATATATTATCACACAACATTTATGCTTAAGGGGCGTTGCTATAATTATTGTCAATTGTACTGAAGTGGTATTTTTCTTTGTCTGTGCAAAGATGGCAATCCAAAAGATTGCAAGCCAGTCTGGTATCAGTGTCTGTGTCCAGGAACGGCCTGCTGACTGCCAAGGCCGAACACCGCCGTGACGCAGACAGAGCAGAGACAAGGCGACATCACCAGCGTCAACACATTTGCATTTTTGTATAATCACATATTGTGTCTAACTGGAGTTGTCAAGATTACCCCCTTGCCTCAGCGACAGCTTCAGTGTTGTAAACAGGGACCTCCCAAATAAATAGAGGAAGTACGCGGGCTGGACTTTTAGAACGTAGTTTGGATCCGTAACTAGAATACAGCCCAAAACACGTGTCTCCTCATTGAGCCAAATTGAACTCTCTCTCTGCATGATTCCTTGCTTCTCGTCTGTTTAATAAATGTCATCAGTGTTTGAACCTGACAGTCTTCAAGGCAGACGTGCATTAGACGTATCCAGTAACAAACGTGTCCTGATCTTAACTTATTGAATTATTGTGGCCACTACGTGGCGCCAAAAACATGTTTAACTCCACTTTAACTTAGAGACAGCATAAGTCTATTCAAGACGGTTAATAATAATGTTTTTCATACTGTTCTCTGACTAAGTTCACTTAATCAAAGTTTTCTGACATTCCACACTAGGAAATAAAACAGCAGGTAATAACTTATTCGCGAGATAAGTTTGCTAAGTATAAAAATTAGCTGAAATTTTTAAATGAAGTAAACTGCTGTTCTAAAGGTAGATGTCGCAATAGAAATTCTGTGTATCCTCTGCCAGAGCTCACATGACTTCAGAGGGGGCGGAGCTATGGGCCATGTTTAGATAGAGGCAACACTTCTGTGTTTGGACACTAGTTATTAGTGATAAAATAAAAAAATGATTGTTATGTTCATGCCTTGATAGTCAAATATGTGGTTGGTAATGTAACCTGAGACATTCATACCCCAAAAAAATCATTTTGATAATCTGTACATTCCGTATTGTACTTATGACTGGGGACACATTTTCTGGGCGCACATAAATATGCTGAAATAGTATGTGTCCCCTTCTAACTTCTTGTGTGATTAATGAAAAGAGTCTAAATTCACATATGTTGTTGTAGGTGATGCTACATATGTACAGAATAAATCACTTGATATTAGTACTTCAGTTGAGGAAAATTAGAGAATTACATTAATAACATCCCATAATTTTATTCTGATATTATTAATTTGCAAAAAAAATAAAGCAAATGTGCTTGTCTGTTGCTGGTGTGAAAACATGGAATTCTCTAGACAAAGACTTAAAAAGCTGCAAGAATATTTTTGAATTTAAAAAGAGTTACAAAAAGAGACAACTGAAATTATATCAAACTGATTTTTGATTTTGATTGGACGTGTCATTTTGAAAATGCTTAAACGAAAATTAAAAGTATGTTGGAGTTCGGGTGTTGGTGGAGGGAACAGTGATAAAGTCATCTAAATAATTTGTGTTAAAAAGGGGGCAGATAAATATAAGAATAGTATTCTTCCATCTGCTCCTTTCTGATCATGGAAATGTATAAGAAACAAAAAAAAAACAATGAAAGTGTCAACTGTATATGGCTTGTATATATGCATTTTCATGAAAGAAATAAAAAGAAATGATGATGATGATGATATTATTAATTTCATCTTCTGATAGAAAATCAACACCAATAGGAGCATTTTAAAACTCTACCAACTCTACCATTCTACCTATTTGACTGATGAGCATTACATAATTTATTCAGAAAGAATAAATAACGACAAATGAAGATAGGATACTATTAACCGCAACATGTAAGTATATATATATAAAAACATTATGATTCGTACATTTTCAGAATGTGCTTTGTCTATTCTTAAAGAAAACAATCTGAAGTTGTCTTTATTTTTATGTTATCATGCCATGATTTAACCAGTCCGACCCACTTGGGAATAGATTTTCCTCTATGTGGCTCCTAAGCTCAAATGAGTTCTGCAATGGTGTATGCCATACATAAATATATGGTACAAATACTATATGAACAACTTTTTCTAATACACCCCCATACCATCACAGAGGCTGGCTTTTGAACTTTGCGCCTATAACAGTCCGGATGGTTCTTTTCCTCTGTGTTCCGGAGGACACAACGTCTACAGTTTCCAAAAACAATTTGAAATGTGGACTCGTCAGATCACAGAACTCTTTTCCACTTTGCATCTGTCCATCTTAAATGAGCTCGGGCCCAGCGAAGCCGGTGGAGTGTCTGGGTGTTGTTGATAAATGGCTTTGGCTTTGCATAGTACAGTTTTAACTTGCGCTTACAGATGTAGCGACGAACTGTAGTTACTGACAGTGGGTTTTTTAAGTGTTCCTGAGCCCATGTGGTGATATCCTTTACACACTGATGTCGCTTTTTGATGCAGTACCGCCTGAGGGCTCGAAGGTCACAGGCATTTAATGTTGGTTTTCAGGCTTTCTGCTTAGGTGCAGTGATTTCTCCAGATTCTCCGAATCTTTTGATGATATTACCAACCATAGATGGTGAAATCCCTAAATTCTTTGCAATAGCTCATTGAGAAATATTGTTCTTAAACTGTTCAACAATTTGCTCACGCATTTGTTGACAAAGTGGTGACCCTCGCCCCATCCTTGTTTGTGAATGACTGAGCATTTCATGGAAGCTGCTTTTATACCCAATCACGGCACCCACCTGTTCCCAACTAGCCGGTTCACCTGTAAGACGTTCCAAATAAGTGTTTGATGAGCATTCCTCAACTTTCTCAGTCTTTTTTGCCACTTTTTTGAAACAAGTCAAATTCCAAATGAGCTAATATTTGTTCGAACGTTAAGTATCTTGTCTTTGCAGTGTATTCAATTGAATATAAGTTGAAAGGGATTTGCAAATCATTATATTCTGTTTTTATTTACAAATTACACAACCTGTCAACTTCACTGGTTTTGGGATTTTTACATTAAAGATGCTGAAAGGAGGTCAATTTATGCGAGCGTTGCAATATATCTTAAACGTGTGTTATAGGTGGCAAAGCAAATGAGTATCGTATCTTTTTTTTTTGGATTGATTGAAACTTTTATTAGTAGATTGCACAGTACAGTACATATTCCGTACAATTGACCACTAAATGGTAACACCCAAATAAGTTTTTCAACTTGTTTAAGTCGGGGTCCACGTAAATCAATTCATGGTAGTAAATCGATTCATGGTAATCTAATAATATCCACCTGAGAACCAGTGTCAACTGCAATGGACATTTGTGTTTTGCATGACTGGTATACTGAAAAGTACAACTTTGACAAAAGACCAAAGAGCAAAAGTCCACTGCAGAGGACTGTGGTTCTCAAGAGGATGAATCTCATTTTGGAAATATGCCGAGGGCCGATAAAAACGAGCTGTGGGCCGCACTTTGACCATGCCAGCAACAGCTAAGACTTTGTAAACATGTGAAAATGTTTGTGAACTTTTCTTTTTTTGTTCCTCCTTTAGCCTTTTTACTTTCTCTTTTGGCTGTTGCTGGCTGTCAAGCTATATTAGTGTCCGATAGAAGTAAGTCATTTAGAAGAGGCTCCGTCGGCCAGCCCCTCAGCCCCACTAAAGGCTCCAGGATTAGGTCCCCAAAGGCCTTTGTCTCGGCAGCCCGTAGGATTAGGGGAGATTTAGTGCGAGGAGAGAGTGGAAAAAAAGTAGTTATTTCATGGCACTTTCATGATGAAACCTGGCCAAAGCTGTGTTGGCTGGGGGGATTAAAGGCACACAAAGAGCGGGCTTGTGTGTGACCCTCCCCATCTAAAAGCACCAGCACCATCACTGCCGCTGACTCACTTCACTGCTACTTGCACCCCCTTCCCTTCCTTTCCCCTGTAAAAAGGCCATGAAGGTCTTGGCCCACTTGGCCTCCTATGGCATCAAGATGGATCTCAGTCTGTACAAGTTCCCACACTATAAGTGTGCCCTAAACGCTTCACAGGGCGACAGATAAGAAAGTACCCCATACTGCTAAAAATTGGGAGTCTAAGGTCACTTTTCAGGTTCCAAGACCACAACCCCAGTAAATAACAAAAAAAATTAAAAAACAGACAAAAATGGACGCATCCATCAAAAATTTTTAAAAACGCCTATTTCTAATATTTTAAACAAGCATTCTCCAAACATTTTCTTGCGAGGGCCGCATACAGAAAAATACAAGAATGCGGGGGTCCACTTTAATAATTTTATTTTTTTGCTTATTAACTTTAAGATCGACTATTCACATTTACTCTTAGGGTCCAAAAGGGATCAGCTCATAAAACTGTCATAAGTCAGCAAAAAAAACTTTCAACACAACTTCAATTGTTTTTTGTTTTTAAATGTTTTATGGCCCTTTTGGCAAAATACCAACTGTATTTTATAATGGGAAAATGCAAAACAAGGCAATATGTCTAACATTAAGTTGTACAATGGAATATTTGAGGTTTGGTCAATACAGCCTTGTATAGGTCAACAATTCACAACAACACTGATTTTGATACAGTAGACAAGTATACAAAAATATATTTTTTACAGTGTCTATTGAGCTAGAATGACAGCTGAATCAGGCAGGACTTGGTTGAGTTTATTGAGTTCACTATATATATATATATATATATATATATATATATATGTATATATATATATATATATATATATATATATATATATATATATATATATATATATATGTATATGTATATATGTATATATATATATATATATATATATATATATATATATATATATATATATATATATATATGTATATATATATATATATATATATATATATATATCTGCTGCTGTGTTATATATAACTGCCCAAGATAATTTTCATTGCATTTATACAGTCTGATGGAAGTTTAACTCATTTATGCTCATCAAAGCTCTGAGAAAATTGTGCTCATGGTTTTCTGGTGTCATCTAGTGGTTAAGGGGTGCAATTACACCAAAACAATATTTTCCTGTTGTTCCAATCGGCAAGAATGAGATCAATTTGGGTTTTTTTTATGGAAAAAGCATAGTAACACACCAGGATTACAGTTTGTTAAAGTAGCAGTTATACTCGGAGACAAAGGGGTCGAAAGTGTGTATATCTTTTTTATATCCTATTCTAACAACGTTGCAATTCAAAATCATGATGCACTTTTACATATAAAAAATCCCTGGGGTAATTTCAGACCACTAACCTTCAAACTGATCAATCATATCAGATAAGGAACACATCTAATGCCCATTTGGGCCCTAGGGTTGCACAAGGGTTAAACATGCAAAAATGAATCCAATGTAGTTAAATAGTATATAAAAAAATAGCCTACGTCTCAGATTTGTACTATTTGCATCAATATACTTGCTTGCTTGTTCTCTAATGATAGATGTGTTTTCTCATATAATGTGTATTTTTATTTTTTTAGGTCCTAACTGCAAAACTATTTCTTCCCTGCGGATAGCATCATCAAATCACTTCCTCTTTAAATGACGAATTAAAAAAAAACTGTTCACAATTGAAAGCAGATAAAATAAATCTGCAAAAATGAAACAAAACTTGATTTATACATCTGGTTGCAGCACGTACTGTACAATTACCAGTATGTAAGCAGCATTAAAGACTGAAGGATGTGAAAATGAGTATAGTGGATTTCTTCCCCTCCCCTGTTGGGAGTAAAACCGCTCAGAAGCAGTGATCCTCCTCTTAAAGGATCCGCTTACACATGCATGGATTACAGCGCATAAAAGACACTGAGCAGGTGAGGACTGTAAGAAAAAGACTTGATGTAACAATGGGAGGAGTCAGTCACAACATAAGATCCTTCTCCATGGCATGAAGGATTAAATGTGAGCCCTTTTCCATGTAAAATTGCCTACATTAAGTTGAAGTTACTTGCCTGCAACAACCAGCGGGCTTGAGAGTGTGACGCAGTCAACAGTTCCTCGGCAGCAACACGATTAAACTAACAACTACAAGTTATTCTCATAATTCACAGTTTCGCTCAAAATTGTTCCAACATAATTTATCATTACAATAGGTACCACTGTATTTTGTGACTGAAGCATAAAGGAGTGGGATTCAGGACTAGCTGCAATATATTCAAACAACCACAAAGTACCATCTGTCAGCAGATAATACTGTATCATCTCTTTCTCTATCGGACTTATAAGGTCTTATCAGGTTGGTAGTGCATTCTTCACACATTCTTCACTCACGCTTAAAGTGAAGGATGAGGTAAGATTACAGTGGTACTGACTGTAGATGTGTTGAGCTCTAACACCCGCGTGCAATATGCAGTCACATAAATGCTGCTAAAAAAAACTTAAAAAGATAATGTGGCTCCGAAATTGACTGAAGAGTGTGAAGGTGTAATTCATGTTGTGACCGGGTGAATCTATGTAATGTTTATGAAGTTTATTTTTGATTTTGTGTAAAAAAAATTAAAAAAATAGCGAGGAAAACTTGAAGATATACATTTAAACAGTGTACATTCACAAAAGATAAATTACAATACTTTAGGTGATGATGGGGTGTGGTTACATTTGCAATCTGGGAACGCCGCCAGAGTCAAACATCTTGCAGTCAGACAGTTTAAAAAAAAACGGGTTATAAAAGAGAATGTGGAGCAAAACTTACACCAAAGCATATCCAATACGTATTATCTAGAGCAGTGGTTCTCAACCTTTTTTCAGTGATGTACCCCCTGTGAAAATTGTTTTATTACAAGTACCCCCTAATCAGAGCAAAGCATTTTTGGTTGAAAAAAAGAGATAAAGAAGTAAAATACAGCACTATGTCATCAGTTTCTGATTTATTAAATTGTATAACAGTGCAAAATATTGCTCATTTGTAGTGGTATTTTTTGAACTATTTGGAAAAAAGATAGGTTTTTATTTATATTTATAAAGGATTTTTGAATTGTTGCTATTTTTAGAATATTTAAAAAAAATCTCACGTACCCCTTGGCATACCTTCAAGTACCCCCAGGGGTACGCGTACCCCCATTTGAGAACCACTGATCTAGACCATTAGGAAGTGTTTTAAATGTAGATTAAAATCATTTTAGATCCCTTTTTGTTACGTTTTGGTGTGATGTTGTTGACCCCAGGATGCAGAGAAAGGCTTTGGTGTGCAGGTAATATAATCATTTATTAAACAAAACAAAAACTAGTGCAGCTATGGTAGTGCTTTTCAATTATTTTCTGTTACAACCCCCCAGGAAGAAGAAAACATTTCCCCTCCACTGCGGGTTGCAATTATAAATACTATCAATCGTCGATGAAATTGTTATAAGTACGCCTCTGCATAACTTTGTATCCTTATTAACATTAAAGAAAACAAAACAAATTTAGATCAAATTAAAACAAAGAATAACTTTATTAATATTGTTTTTTAGTCTGTAATAGAAAAGATTTAAAGAGCATCAATTTGCTTGAAAGTTAAAAAATGTTTATCGTCATTTAAACAAAATTTTTTTGACCGACTTGAACCATTTGATAGGGATAATAACTCAATAAATCATAATAAATTGAGCAGCAACCAACTCGTGAGGAAAATGTATAAAACACCATAGCCTACAAAACAAAAATGAATAAAACAATTTGTGCTGATTTTTTTTTTCCCAACAAATTGAAGAAGTCAGGATTAATGGCTACGATGAGCACATTTTGTAGTGCAGTTTTTAGAAGCGGGGTTTGAAGCATGATACTGATAAACTACGTTCCCTGGGGTCAAACAAAACAAAAACTAGTGCAGCTACGGCGTGCACAGACAGCTAACACAGCCGAGTAGGGGTAGCCACAAAACAAAGAAGCAGAGCAGAGTTGCAAGCAGAACACAAGCAATGATCTGCCATATAAAACATCCTGATTGGCAACCAGGAACAGGTGTGTCCTGATTGCCAATCCGGGACAGCCAGGAAGCCAGCCCACAGACTGGAGAAAAGTGGGGAAAGAGAGGCACACAGGAAATAGTCGAGATGTTCGATAATGGCTTTTTTGCCGATATCCGATATTGTCCAACTCTTAATTACAGATTCCGATATCAACCGATATGATATATACAGTCGTGGAATTAACACATTATTATGCCTAATTTTGTTGTGATGCCCCGCTGGATGCATTAAACAATGTAACAAGGTTTTCCAAAATAAATCAACTCAAGTTATGGAAAAAAATGCCAACATGGCACTGCCATATTTATTATTGAAGTCACAAAGTGCATTATTTTTTTAACATGCCTCAAAACAGCAGCTTGGAATTTGGGACATGCTCTCCCTGAGAGAGCATGAGGAGGTTGAGGTGGGCGGGGTTGGGTTGGGGTGCGGGGTTAGCGGGGGTGTACATTGTAGCGTCCCGGAAGAGTTAGTGCTGCAAGGGGTTCTGGGTGTTTGTTCTGTTGTGTTTATGTTGTGTTACCGTGCGGATGTTCTCCCGAAATGTGTTTGTCATTCTTGTTCGGTGTGGGTTCACAGTGTGGCGCATATTTGTAACAGTGTTAAAGTTGTTTATGCGGACACCCTCAGTGTGACCTGTATGGCTGTTGACCAAGTATGCGTTGCATTCACTTGTGTGTGTGAAAAGCCGTAGATATTATGTGATTGGGCTGGCACGCAAAGGCAGTACCTTTAAGGTTTATTGGCGCTCTGTACTTCTCCCTACGTCCGTGTACACAGCGGCGTTTTAAAAAGTCACACATTTTACTTTTTGAAACAGATACCGATAATTTTGAAACCGATACCGATAATTTCCGATATTACATTTGAAAGCATTTATCGTCAGTCTGATATTATCAGACATCCCTAGGAAATAGAAACCAAAATAAGAGCGCCGTAGAGGGAATAAAACAAAATACAGAAACATGAGAAAACAAAGTCCAAGCCTGTTATGACAAGTTCCGTACGATTCAAGATACCGCGCATTATTTCTAGAAACATGCAGTAAAGTGGGTAGTAGCTCTTTCTTATTGTCATTTCCAATTATGACAAACTATTAATAATACTAATAGCGCTTTAAATTCCCTTTTAGCCTTCAATACTTGTTTGTTGGTAATGTCTCCTGTTTAACAGATGTTTAAGTAAGCCTCCTTATGTCCCCGAAAAAGTTATCAATAGTGGAAATGTGTATTGACAAGGCCTGTCAAGAGGGGGCCTTTGTCCTTGTCACTTATCTGAATGGAAGCTCCCCTTGGACACCCCACTGGATCAATCGGCACGCACAACACAATCCGGGGGCCTTTGGGAGAACGCAACGTCGGTACAGGCGGAGGGGCTAAAGAGCTCTTCATTGCGCGGGTGTGGGAGTGGGGTGCGGGGGATCGATAGGGACGGCTGGCCTTTGACCCGAGACAGACCGGGCGAGCAGGCGGTGGGTCAGTGGCTTCTTTCTAAGCCCGGGGATCACGCTGTGAGCCCTGACACTAGCTATGACACACTTTAGCCTTAGACTGACATTGACCAACCCCACACACTAACACCATTGTGCGTCAGAAAGAGGAAATCTTACCCCAAAAAAGCGGCGGATCAAAAAAAGTGAATACCTGTTAGTGTCCAATTACTTCTGAAGTGTGGGAGGCCCGGCAAAGCAGATCAATACGTGGCTCAGTGTCTTAATTGGGCCCCGAGTCCTGTAGGCTGTGGAACCCACCAGGGGGTCAAGGGCAACCTGGGGCCACAAAAACAAGAAATAAAATCGCTGTTCCAATTAGGCAACAAAACAAAAGTTAAACAAGTTCAAGCATACTGAAAGAAATATGAACAATGTCACCTTCTGAATGGACGCTTCATCCTTTGGAGTTCATCCGCAGACTGAAAATACAGCCGATTCAATGCCAAAATCTACTTTTTTCGGTCTTTCTGTTCTTGTCATCCACATTTTTTATTTGGTTTTACGGCAGACGCAAGCCCTCCCATTTATCCAGCTGGGTTTAGGGCCCTAATCGGGAATCGAACCCGCACCATCTCCACGAAAGGAGCATCTTGTACCATTACACGATTGTGATATTTGACATTGTTTATATATCCATCATTTAATAGCTGTAGAGGAGCGTTAGAGTTAAGCATGCATTAAAGTATTTTGGATTCGTATTTTTTCTACTCAAATCAATCAACTAAATAAAATAAAACCTTAAAAATAGCTAACTTGTCATTTACCTCAGCCCTTTAACATTCACTGTGTGGACGATAATCATTTTGTGCAATTTTTTCAAAATGAAAAACTGACAGAATTAGATCCAATAGTCATTCAAAGTTGATATGTTTGCTATTTTTTAATTTAGGACTAAAGTTGATCAAGAGATTTGAGCAAAAAAAAAAAAAAAAGCATACAAAAAATATGAATTCTAAATTTTGTATACACTTTTAACTCCCTGAGATGTTTTTGTCCTGGCATTACCTAAGTGGGCTGCATTTATTATAACACAACCACAGCTATGTATGGTCAAAAATACAGCAAAAACATTACCTGAAAGGTCGGAAAAGTCCCAAGTATACTCTGTGAGGGTTAATTAGCACCATCATTCAAAAAATTACATGTAGATTTTAATGAAACTTTCAGGAAATGTCGGATTTCAAAGTGCTACAAAGGGAAGAAGAGACAAAGCAAGAGACAATTAAAAATGTGATGATAAAAAGCATAATAATAAAAAGCTAGTGTCATGCAGCTACATTGTTTATATTTGCTAACTGCGCTAAAAATTCATTACTGTTATTGTCAGTACTGTTATTTGAAATTGGAAACTTGTCAAAAATGAATTGAAGTTGCTCGAGTTGGGCCAATTCACATTTTTAATAGTTCAAAAAGTGTACAACAATATTATCAGATTTAGGGTTGAAAAAACCTAGACATGTAGGTTTATTTTGAGAAAGTTACAAGTAAATAGCATCGATTTGGCAGAATAACACACAGTTGTTGTTATTTTACTGTTGTATTTATTCATTTATCTTGATTATGTTGTATTGATTTTTTAACACATTTTAATTTCCTCATTGTTCCTTAATGACCCATTAAACGTGCTGGAAACAAATAAACCATCACCATATTGTGTTTATTGCATCATGGAAATTGAGTTTAGTCAAGTGTTTCTTTGAGCCACGAGAGCTCTTCATCCCTCAGCATGGGGTCCATTTCGGAGGCCCCACATCATCGTGCCCCCCAACTAGTCACTAGTCAAAGGTGATCACAGCAGAGAAAGAGAAAAGAAAGCATTGATCGAATGTCATAATGAAGACGACCCGTCTAAGCTGCTTTGGTGCACGTGTTTGAAGAAAACCTCGGCAACAGTGGGTAAACACTAGGAAGCCCCCCTCCCTGTCACTGCAACATTGTGCTGGTATTGATCCCACTATCTGGCTCTTTTCATACCTGGGCTCTCTGGCCTGGCCTGGAGAAATGCATACTGACATGCGACGTGAGGCGCTTAATAGGCAGAGGATGGGCCTCTCAGTTGAGCCTTTCACTCCCGTTTATCCTCACTTATCACATCTGCTGGAGAAAGTAGGTCCACAGCGGCTGCACCTGCTGCTGAGAGGACACACAGGCCAAAAAGACGCACTTGCAAGAGGCCCCGAACTATTCTTAACCCTTGAGCAAAAACGGGCATTACATGCGTTCCTTATGATGAAGATTGTTCAGTTTGAAAGTTTGTGGTCTGAATTAAAAAAAAAAAAAAATTAAATTGCATTTTATTTTTGGATGTAACATTGTTAAAATAGTATACAAACAAAGTATACATACTTTCTCTTAGGATCTTTTTCGGACCGATTGACTCCTATTATAACTGCTATTTTTAACAGTGTAGTCCTGTTATATTACAGTGATTTGTTCCACAAACAACAAATCAATCTCATTCTTGCTGAATGAAAAACAAGAAAATATTGTTTTGGTGTAATAGCGCCAGAAAACCATAAGCATAATTTAAGAAGCTTTGAGAAGCATAAATGAGTTTAACAGCCACTAAACCGCTGAAATGCAATGAAAATAATCTTGGGCAGTTATTTATAACATGCCAGATACATACAAGACTTGTGTGAACTCAACCAAGTCCTGCCTGCTTTCTCTCTCATTCTAGATGTGGGATTTGAGCCGATGTCGCTGTGGCTTATGCAGCCCTTTGAGACACTTGTGATTAAGGGCCATATTTGATTCATTGATTGATAGAAAATGGATGGAATTTTTTTTTAACTTGGGAATTTATTTTTAATTTTTTTTTAATCATTAGACTTCCCGCGGGCCGGACTTTGGGGACCCCAGACCTAGTGAATATCCATTTGATCTCATTTTAAATTTTTTTATTTGGAAAAATTTGCTTAAAGCACTGTGAAAATAATATTTTTGTCTACTTTTTTGTCAACCTCAAATATTCCACTCTGCAACTTATTTTTTTCTGTAGAAATATTGCATATTTATCCTTTTTCTATTATATCAAAATATATTTTTGACAAAAAGGCAATGAAACAAAAAGGTTCTCAAACTTTATACCAATAGATAGATCTGAAATTGTTAACACTTCAAGGGTTGAAAGTAAAAAAACCAAAATGTATTGTTAACTTATGACACTTTAGAGCAGTTCTCTTTTAGGTCCTAAGAGTAAGTGTGTATAGTCAATCTTAAGGGTGCACAAGAATTCAGAGGGAGAGCTGTCACAAATGATTAACGCAAAAGGATGCATCCTCCTTTTCCGACTACAAACCGTTTTAATAGAAAATATAACCAAAAAATGTACATATACAAAAAGAAACTGCACAGAGCTTATTTACAGCATCCTGGCTGGTCATCATCAACATGAAATAGCATAGGCCGGGATTCTACTTAGAGCATCAAGATATTCCATGTAATGTGGAACACAACAGAGATATGGCCTGGTATTCAAAAGTACAGTGATATATTGCAAATATATTAAATAGCACATTTCTTTACTATTATCAAGTATTTGGAACTGACCCTGGCGTGATGGACCTTGGTAAGCAAGAGTACAAACATTGAGAAAAGTGCCTTTCATAGTAACGTCCAACAGACTAAAGACACTACTTGTGACTTTTTTTTACCATGAGCAGTTAATGCATGTTAAGGAACTTTCTCTAGTGCAATGCAGGCTAAAGTTACAACAGAAATATTTTATTCTTAGATAGTTCTTAGAGTCTTTGGGCTTTAAAAACTGCTCAGAGAAACAAACACACAAATGAGGACTGAAATATCAGTAAAAGTAACACTGACTATCAGGGCCTCTGTTGCTTTGAAGAGGTCGAGACTTTGCATTCACACTTAAATGAAGCCACTTCAGACTTTTTGTGCTCTCGAAACCATCTCAAAACCTTACTTTTTGCTCGCCAAAATATCCTTCTAAGGCGCGTTGCAAAACCCGAAGGAGCGGCGTGAGGTCATCTCTTGAGCTTTGCGTCCTCCTTCAGCCTCCACATCATCAGTTCCATGCAGGCAGAGGCATCTTCACTCGAGTCGTGGCCCTCCACTGCAAAAAGTCAACATTTGCGTCACAAAATACTGTATGTGTTGTGCCGTTTGAGCAATACAAGGTTAATATATTGTTACACTTTGCTATTCCTGCTTCGTCTACACAAGAAACAAACATAGGTTTTGATTAGACCGTTGACTAGGGCGTTTGAGCGCCGCACAGAGATCGACACAACCCTGCCCTCCAACCACCAGAAAAGGGAGGAAGTCAGTGCGTCGGCGAAAAAACAGACGACCAAAGCGGAGAAACAAACCATGACACACTTTTAACCATGAAAATATTAAGCTGAAAATGCTGTTTTAATTTCAAACTGGAGGGTCGAGCATTACCTTTGGTACACAGACATACATATCGCATGGGACGGCGTGGCCCAGATGGTAAAGCAGCCATGACAGCAACTTGAGGGTTCCAGGTTGAATCCAGCTTCCGCCCTCCTAGTCAGGGCTGTTGTGTCCTTGGGCGAGACACTTCACCCACCTCGCTCCCAGTGTAGCTCACACTGGTGTATGAATGTGAATAATGTTTGGTGGTGGTAAGTGTAAGTGCAGCCACGCTTCCATCAGCTGTGGCTACAAATGTAGCTTACCACCACCACATGTGAATGTGCAGTGAATGGCTTGTTGGTTGTCTGTGAGGCGCTTTGAGTATTTAGAAAATCGCTACATAAATCCAATATAATATTTGTTGTCATCTCTGACCTCTCTCGTCCGTCACTCAAATACGTCTGTGTGCAACATAGACAACAATTTCCTAGTTCTATTGTTACACATACAAAAGTTTGCTCCACAAAGTAAATGCTGAAAAACATTTGTTACATTAATTCATAAAACTATTGTAGCTGTTTATAGTACATGCTGTTATAATATTTGTCAAACACCCTTTATTATCTAAACGTTTGTTTTTCTTTTTAAAAAGGCATGTTACATGTTAAAATTCCATCCATCCATTTTCTACCGCTTGTCCCTTTCGGGGTTGCGTGGGGGTGCTGGAGCCTATCTCAGCTGCATTCGGGCGGAAGGCAGGGTTAAAATTGATTTTAATTAATTTAAACGGATTTGGTTTCTTTCTCAATGTATGACGTACAAATCAATTCTTAATAAAAACTTTTCTTTATTTTTCTCAAGCTGTAAAAGCTCAGTGAAGTCATCTGGCTTGCTGGAGGAGGCTGGCCTCACACTTTTACAACCACTGGTCTTAAAGCCTGCATTGAACAAATTGCCCGGGAGTGACATTCAGTGGTCACATGAAAGTAGAGCAACTACAATTATGGCCCTGCAATTAATTGCTGCAATAATATGCAAATCATAAACATACATTTAGAAGTACCGGTAGCTTTCTATTACTTTGTTTGACTAAAAATACTTCTGCAGCATGTCTGCTCAGATGTTTAAAAGCTGTTTTGGTTGTGCATAGAGATGTCCGATAATATCGGACTGCCGATATTATCGGCCGATAAATGCTTTAAAATGTAATATCGGAAATTATCGGTATCGGTTTCAAAAAGTAAAATTTATGACTACACGGACGTAGGGAGAAGTACAGAGCGCCAATAAACCTTAAAGGCACTGCCTTTGCGTGCCGGCCCAATCACATAATATCCACGGCTTTTCACACACACACACAAGTGAATGCAAGGCATACTTGGTCAACAGCCATACAGGTCACACTGAGGGTGGACGTATAAACAACTTTAACACTGTTACAAATATGCGCCATACTGTGAACCCATACCAAACAAGAATGACAAACACATTTCAAGAGAACATCCGCACCGTAACACAACATAAACACAACAGCACAAATACCCAGAACCCCTTGCAGCACTAACTCTTCCGGGACGCTACAATATACACCCCCTGCAACCCCCTACGCCCCCCACCTCAACCTCCTCATGCTCTCTCAGGGAGAGCATGTCCCAAATTCCAAGCTGCTGATTTGAGGCATGTTAAAAAAAATAATGCACTTTGTGACTTCAATAATAAATATGGCAGTGCCATGTTGGCTTTTTTTCCATAACTTGAGTTGATTTATTTTGGAAAACCTTGTTACATTGTTTAATGCATCCAGCGGGGCATCACAACAAAATTAGGCATAATAATGTGGAGGGTCGAGCATTACCTTTGGTACACAGACATACATATCGCATGGGACGGCGTGGCCCAGATGGTAAAGCAGCCATGACAGCAACTTGAGGGTTCCAGGTTGAATCCAGCTTCCGCCCTCCTAGTCAGGGCTGTTGTGTCCTTGGGCGAGACACTTCACCCACCTCGCTCCCAGTGTAGCTCACACTGGTGTATGAATGTGAATAATGTTTGGTGGTGGTAAGTGTAAGTGCAGCCACGCTTCCATCAGCTGTGGCTACAAATGTAGCTTACCACCACCACATGTGAATGTGCAGTGAATGGCTTGTTGGTTGTCTGTGAGGCGCTTTGAGTATTTAGAAAATCGCTACATAAATCCAATATAATATTTGTTGTCATCTCTGACCTCTCTCGTCCGTCACTCAAATACGTCTGTGTGCAACATAGACAACAATTTCCTAGTTCTATTGTTACACATACAAAAGTTTGCTCCACAAAGTAAATGCTGAAAAACATTTGTTACATTAATTCATAAAACTATTGTAGCTGTTTATAGTACATGCTGTTATAATATTTGTCAAACACCCTTTATTATCTAAACGTTTGTTTTTCTTTTTAAAAAGGCATGTTACATGTTAAAATTCCATCCATCCATTTTCTACCGCTTGTCCCTTTCGGGGTTGCGTGGGGGTGCTGGAGCCTATCTCAGCTGCATTCGGGCGGAAGGCAGGGTTAAAATTGATTTTAATTAATTTAAACGGATTTGGTTTCTTTCTCAATGTATGACGTACAAATCAATTCTTAATAAAAACTTTTCTTTATTTTTCTCAAGCTGTAAAAGCTCAGTGAAGTCATCTGGCTTGCTGGAGGAGGCTGGCCTCACACTTTTACAACCACTGGTCTTAAAGCCTGCATTGAACAAATTGCCCGGGAGTGACATTCAGTGGTCACATGAAAGTAGAGCAACTACAATTATGGCCCTGCAATTAATTGCTGCAATAATATGCAAATCATAAACATACATTTAGAAGTACCGGTAGCTTTCTATTACTTTGTTTGACTAAAAATACTTCTGCAGCATGTCTGCTCAGATGTTTAAAAGCTGTTTTGGTTGTGCATAGAGATGTCCGATAATATCGGACTGCCGATATTATCGGCCGATAAATGCTTTAAAATGTAATATCGGAAATTATCGGTATCGGTTTCAAAAAGTAAAATTTATGACTACACGGACGTAGGGAGAAGTACAGAGCGCCAATAAACCTTAAAGGCACTGCCTTTGCGTGCCGGCCCAATCACATAATATCCACGGCTTTTCACACACACACACAAGTGAATGCAAGGCATACTTGGTCAACAGCCATACAGGTCACACTGAGGGTGGACGTATAAACAACTTTAACACTGTTACAAATATGCGCCATACTGTGAACCCATACCAAACAAGAATGACAAACACATTTCAAGAGAACATCCGCACCGTAACACAACATAAACACAACAGCACAAATACCCAGAACCCCTTGCAGCACTAACTCTTCCGGGACGCTACAATATACACCCCCTGCAACCCCCTACGCCCCCCACCTCAACCTCCTCATGCTCTCTCAGGGAGAGCATGTCCCAAATTCCAAGCTGCTGATTTGAGGCATGTTAAAAAAAATAATGCACTTTGTGACTTCAATAATAAATATGGCAGTGCCATGTTGGCTTTTTTTCCATAACTTGAGTTGATTTATTTTGGAAAACCTTGTTACATTGTTTAATGCATCCAGCGGGGCATCACAACAAAATTAGGCATAATAATGTGTTAATTCCACGACTGTATATATCGGTATCGGTTGATATCGGAATCGGTAATTAAGAGTTAGACAATATCGGAATATCGGATATCGGCAAAAAAGCCAGTATCGGACATCTCTAGTTGTGCAACATGATGCATATTACTAGTAAATATTTGGGTTTGGTTTGTTTTACTCCAGGTATAAAGCTTGCTGTAAAGCACAACTAATCTCTCACCGCTGTCCTGGATGATGCGTTTGAGGTGTTCGGCCATTAGGTTCCTCAAGGCACGTTTGTAGGGTAAACCAAGTCGGTGAGGGAACACAATGGCTGTGTCCACTACTGAACTGTGAATGAGCTGAAATGGAGGAAGATAGCCAATATTACAGCAGCCAACTATCAAATATGGAAAATTGAGAAGACATCTTTAGTTTTCCTTAGTAAGGTCCATCACAGTTATAATCTATCTGATTTATTTTGACAAGAAATGGGGTGTGTACCTTGAGAGCCAGGAGGTCACTCTCAAGACTGTGTCCCAGCAGGATGGACTCGGCACTAAACATACTGAGCAGCACAGCCTGTACGTCTCTCAAAGTGATGGTGGTGTTCTCCAGGTCCTCTGCGGTCACGCCTGAAAACCTGTGATTTTGAAAAAAAAAAAGATATTCGTATTCAAAAGAACAAGAGCATTTACAGTAGCTACGCACCGTGTGTTGAAATCGACCACTTTGCTCTCAGGTTTGACGAACGTGTCGTAGATGACTTTTAGGTCGGAGTTTATGACCGTTACTCTGGTCAGTTCAAGGCCCTGCCTGGTGTAACACTGTTTCAGGGGACACAGAACAAGTTAAGAAACATTGGGAGGGCCAACAACAGCAGAGGGCCCCTCTAATGCTGACTGACAACATTGGCACTTATTCCATAGTTCTGGACCTAAAAGATATGTCTACATCTGTGGTTCTTAAC
Organism: Entelurus aequoreus; assembly: GCF_033978785.1. Taxonomy (NCBI): domain Eukaryota; kingdom Metazoa; phylum Chordata; class Actinopteri; order Syngnathiformes; family Syngnathidae; genus Entelurus; species Entelurus aequoreus. Next base: position 33,892,431 of record NC_084749.1, on the reverse strand, counting down.
CTTGTTGGAGGTACCAAACCCCACCAGTTTCATATGCGCATTCACCGAACCCTTCTTTAGTGAAAAATAAAATGTTGTTTTTTTCAAATTCAAGACAAAGTTATATGTTTTTGGTAACACTTTAGTATGGGGAACATATTCTAAGTAACAAATACTTAATTTAGAGTTATTTGGACACTAGGGGAACATATTCTAAGTAATAAAGACTTAATTTAGAGTTATTTGGTTAGGGTTAGGGTCAGTGTTAGGGTTATAATAAGGCCATGCCGAATAAGGCATTAATAAGTACTTAATAATGATTAGTTAAGAGCCAATATGCTACTAATTTGCATGTTAATAAGCAACTAATTAATGGTGAATATGTTCCCCATACTAAAGTGTTACCATGTTTTTTTACTGGTGCACAAAATGAACCGTGCATGAACTTTACCTTGTTCAAAGAACAAAACCAACACAGTGCATAAACTCACAACAAATTACACACCCGCAAACCAGTCAGCTGTTGCCGTATCCGTAATACGCCGATAGGGAGAAGTTTGTATTTACACGATGAGTCGGGTGTGTTTTGACCTCCGCCGAACCCCTGAGGCCGACTCACCGAACCCATAGGGTTCGATCGAACCCAGGTTAAGAACCATTGGTCTACATGCAAAATCCCCCTCAAAATAAACACAGTAGTGATTTTAGGTTTGTTTTCTAACGAGTTTCAACACATTTTGGAATGCCCACCTTTAGCTTGAAAATGTGGGCTTGCCTACATCAGCCTGCTGATGTCCCCTACAGAAGACTGGAAGCAATTTCATATTGCCTAGTACAGTGTACCCCACCTTAAGGGTGTTTTGAGATAAGAACTGTCTCTCAGCTAATTGTTATCCTTTAGGTTGCAAGAAACAATTTGATTTACAAGCATCCCTGCTATTAATTGGCGTAGCATATGTCAAGGGTGAATCCCGTAAAACGTCTAGTCTTACTCGCTAGCATTAGCTTATAGCTGGAGATCGACATAACTTTTTTCCCAGCCTTTGGAAGGAACAATATGAGTGTGAAGGACAGTGCAGAGAAGAACAAGTGGATGATACTCATTGATACTCATGACCGAGTGTGTCGCCAACTTGGCAAAACAATTCGAGCGTATCACTGCTTGCCTGCAGCATACTGAAGCAGAATGAGTTGAACGCTAGCCAAGGATGGTAAAATAACATTTCAACAACGAACACTTAAAAATATGAAAAAGCTGCCGACAGTGTGTTTGATGGAGAAGTAGCTGGAAGCAGATAGCGTAGAAGTCCCCACACCAAAGTAAATGCTGTACATTATTATTACATTAATTTACAAAAACTACTCTAGTTTTTATTAGTACATTCTATTGTATTGTTTTTATTCAATACATTTTATCTAAAAGTTTGCTTTTCTTTGTAAAAGGCGTGTCAGACGTGAAATTGTGATTTTTTTTGGGGGGTGCAAGCACTATTTAAATTGATTTTAATTAATTTCACTGGGAGACGTTGATTTGAGATACAAGTGTTTAGAGTAGAGATATCCGATAATATCGGCCTCCCGAAAATCTCCCGGGGCAACCATTCTCTCGAATTTCTCCCGATTTCCACCCGGACAACATTATTGGGAGCGTGCCTTTGGCGTCCTCTACAACCTGTCGTCACGTCCGCTTTTCCTCCATTCAAACAGCGTGGAGGCCCAGTCACATAATATATGCGGCTTTTACACACACACACACACACACACACACACACACACACACACACACACACACACACACACACACACACACACACACACACACACACACACACACACACACACACACACACACACACACACACACACACACACACACACACACACACACACACACACACACACACACACACACACACACACAAGTGAATGCAAGGCATACTTGATCAACAGTCATACAGGTCACACTGAGGGTGGCCGTATAAACAACTTTAACACTGTTACAAATATGCGCCACACTGTGAACCCACACCAAACAAGAATGACAAACACATTTCGGGAGAACATCCGCGCCGTAACACAACATAAACACAACAGAACAAATACCCAGAACCCTTTGCAGCACTAACTCTTCCGGGACGCTACAATATACACCCCCCGCTACCACAAACCCCCTCTACTTTGAACTCGTAAGCTGAGGTACTACTGTATTTCTTATGGTACAATCTTCATCCCAAATTAATATATTTTCGCAAAGAATTTGAAGAAATTATCAAATATGGCTGCCAGATGCATTGTCGCAGGTTACAGCAATACAACAAAATAAGGGGTCTGCCAGCATACATTTCCAAATGATGGGAATATGAGGAGTGAGTATAGACCTCTCCCGTCAAATTGATTCCTGCAAAATGGGACAGACCAAGTGAGAGGAATGTAATTTGCAGCGATCATTATAACGATTACGACTTTCAAAAAGAAGAGTTTTGGTTTGAGTTTGGGTAGAATACATTTAGATGTGATCCCGGAAAAACAGGAGAACCTCTGACTGGAGAAAAACTGACTCACAACCTACAGAAAAATTGAGGAAAAAAAAGAGCAGAAACAAGAGAATGAGAGAATAAGAAGGTAGGCAGCTAGTATTCTATTTTGCGTCCTCTTCTACTGATGTTTTACCCAATATGCTTGAGGAAATGCTGAAAGAGCATGAGGAAACACAGGCTACATCAGTTTTGAAGTAATCATGGACGAGGGCAAAAGACACACAGTTAAGTGATCCAAATAATAGTTTTATATGCCTTTATCCACACTGTCTATGCGGGTAAATGGGCTCTCGTTCTGTAGAGGACGTCACACCAAGAGGGAGCGGCAAATCGAGTCTGGTGATGAAAAGGGGGCGTTCCAATTACATTTAGTTATCTACCAATTACTCAAAAATAGTTGCTATTATGGGTAATGACTGACAGATATTTTTTTAAAGAGTAAAAAATAAATTAAGTGAAATTTCCATCATCTTAACGATATGGGTCCTTTAAGAGTACGTCAGGTTGATTTATTAGCCCTACCATTTCACAATCCAAAGCAAACACTCCTCCATTGCCATCTGGTGGGAGAGTTTTGCTGAATGTGGTCACGTAGCCGCCTAAAGACTCCTTACGGCCATCCTGAACATGTTGCTGTGGAAAAGTGAGGAAAGAGTGGGGATGCTTTTCCATTTTGAGATACATAAAAAGGCCACTTTATTTGAGCCATGTGTGATGATACCTTGGCTGTCTGGCAACCGGTAGAGCCCACCGCGCCGGAGCAGCAGCTGTACATGGTCTCCCAGCCTCCTGCCACTGTCACAACACAACAATAAAAGGCAAGTCAGGCAGTGGCAGACAAAAATAAAAACAAACTTTCAAGACACATTACCTTTTTGTCTGCGCAAACGTCCCCAGTGAAAACAACATTCTTCTTTGCGGACACAGTTTCCGTTGACGTTGACTTTATACTCGGCACCACATCTGCAGCATATCTTGGAAAAAGCTACAAACACAATGCACAGTGTTTAGTTGGATGAAAGACTAAGGACCAATAATAGGTAGTGGGGCACTAGTAAACAGGGTCATTATACTATCAGGAACCAAAAATTAAATATATATGAGGGCTTGCGTTTTGCAGATGTACAGTCGTTAGGAAGACTTTCTATGGGTTGGTGCGGCATGGCTCAGATGGTAGAGCGGGCGAGCAGAAACTTGAGGGTTCCTGGTACGAATCAAGCTTCCGCCATCCGAATGACTGCTTTTGCTTTCTTGGGCGAAACAGTATATGGATGTGGATGACAGGACTCCTTAGAAAAAAATATTCTTAATCTCAAATTGGGGTATTTCAGGATAAAAAAGGTTTTAAAATGTTGGATAATCTCCCTAAAACTGTTGAAATTGTTTCCACTAAGTTAAAAACAGCATGGTCCAAAAATATAGAAGAATCAAGGTGAACAATACTTGAAATCAGGGTTTTTAAGTCTTTTTGACCTTGAGGCCCAATTTTTTCACTACAGAGGGGACCAGGGCCCAATCAAATATTCACACTGAATTGAATACCAAATCGTTCTCTTGCTTTTAATCGTATTCAATAAACATATCTAACCTACTTACGGTTTACAACCTGTCAACTAATATGAAAGCATGTGTTAACCACAAAGATTGTTTTTTAACACATACACTTTAGGCATAGGTCAGGCTAATTAGAAAAAGAAAAAACATTTTTTTTGTCCTGTCCAGCCATTCAGGCAAATCATATTGTTGATGTAGATGCCCATATCTGCTGTACGGATTTACTTTACAAAAAAAATATGGGATACTTCTCTTCTTGCCTTATTTGTATTTGACTTTATTAAATGGATCTATATTAATATTTGGCGCAGCCGGAAAGAACAAAAAAAAAGGGCAGAAGGGGAAATTGCGGAGACAAGAGGGCGATAAGACAGAGAGACAACAACAACAACTGAACAACATCAGCAAATACGAGAAGCAGTTAGTGAAGTAAATATTAATAACAAAGAAATGACAATGAACATTATTGCACTACAAATGGAGCAATAAAAATACCAATAGAAATAGCACTATTGATAATGAATAGTAATAATAATTACCTCTATTATCAACAATACAAAGAAACCAGATAAACGGAGGGGAAGAAAAAGAAGCAAACTGTATAAACCTTGTACATTGTTATAGTAACAATAGGTTAAGCTTTGTCAGTGTGCCATGTGTTACCCAGTTTCCCCGAGGGGAACAATGTTAATATATGTTTGATAAAACGTGATTATATGCATGAGTATATGTATGCATATGTGTATGTACAGTATGTATGTTTACACATTTAATGTGCATGTGGATGTTTGTACCGTGAGTGTCTATGTATGTACTGTATTTGTGTATGTATGTGGGAGCGTATGTAAGTATTAATGTGTGCGCATACTGTATGTATGTATGAATGAATGTACATATGTATGTAAAAACGTATGAATAATTGTGTGTACGTGAGTATCATTATGTATTTGTATGTGCAATATGTTTGTCTCCCAGTGTGTGCTGGAGACAAAACACGGCCACAGCCACCCAGAGAGCCCAACCCAAAACAGCAGGTGCGGTGCCCAGGGAACAAGGGACCACCGGCCCGACACAGCAAGGCCGGCCAGCGACAGGAACCCCAGAGTCGGGCCCACCGTGCCACCCGGCAGACCATCGGCAGGCCATAGACAGACGCGCCCAGCAGAGGACAAGGCAAAAAAATAAAATAAATACTAACCAAATATACTGCATAAGAAGAGACTCAAAGAACTCATGAAAAATAAATGTATTGTACAAAGAATTGAACAAAATTAATAATAAATATGTTTAACTAAACTGGTATTATTATTTAAATAAAGTGCAAATGAAAATACAACTTTAGTCATAATTTTTGCGCTTAAGTAACTGATTACTTTTTGTCCATAGTTCTTCTGTTTGATATTGTTAGTACTGCCACAAGTGGTGGAAAAGTGTATTAAAACTGAGGCCTTTACAGACCACAGCTGAGAAACAGATACTTAAAGGCCTACTGAAATGATTTTTTTTTATTTAAACGGGGATAGCAGATCTATTCTATGTGTCATACTTGATCATTTCGCGATATTGCCATATTTTTGCTGAAAGGATTTAGTATAGAACAACGACGATAAAGATTGCAACTTTTGGTATCTGATAAAAAAAAGGCTTGCACCTACCGGAAGTAGCGTGACGTAGTCAGTTGAACATATACGCAAAGTTCCCTATTGTTTACAATGATGGCCGCATGAAGTGAGAGAGATTCGGACCGAGAAAGCGACAATTTCCCCATTAATTTGAGCGAGGATGAAAGATTTGTGGATGAGTAAAGTGCAAGTGAAGGACTAGTGGGGAGTTGAAGCTATTCAGATAGGGAAGATGCTGTGAGAGCCGGGGGTGACCTGATATTCAGCTGGGAATGACTACAACAGTAAATAAACACAAGACATATATATACTCTATTAGCCACAACACAACCAGGCTTATATTTAATATGCCACAAATTAATCCTGCATAAAAACACCTGCGTGTTTGTTATGCTAGCTCCTAGCTCCTCTGCTAGCTCCTAGCTCCATAGAACACGCCAATACAATACAAACACCTGATCAACACACACAATCACTCAGCCCAAAAGACCGTTTACCTAACCCAAGGTTCATAAAGCTTATATATTTTTAAAAAGTTACGTACGTGACGCGCACATACGGTCAAGTTATCGAATGTTTAGCAGCCAAGGCTGCATACTCACGGTACCTGATATTCAGCTGGGAATGACTACAACAGTAAATAAACACAAGACATATATATACTCTATTAGCCACAACACAACCAGGCTTATATTTAATATGCCACAAATTAATCCTGCATAATAACACCTGCGTGTTTGTTATGCTAGCTCCTAGCTCCTCTGCTAGCTCCTAGCTCCATAGAACACGCCAATACAATTCAAACACCTGATCAACACACACAATCACTCAGCCCAAAAGACCGTTCACCTAACCCAAGGTTCATAAAGCTTATATATTTTTAAAAAGTTACGTACGTGACGCGCACGTACGGTACGGTACGTGTTATGCTAGCTCCTAGCTCCTCTGCTAGCTCCTAGCTCCATAGAACACGCCAATACAATTCAAACACATGATCAACACACACAATCACTCAGCCCAAAAGACCGTTCACCTAACCCAAGGTTCATAAAGCTTATATATTTTAAAAAAGTTACGTACATACGCAAAAAAAAGCCAAAGCTGCATACTCACAGTAGCACGTCTGCGTCTTTGTCATCCAAATCAAAGTAATCCTGGTAAGAGTCTGTGTTGTCCCAGTTCTCTACAGGCGTCTGTGTATCCAAATCAAAAGTCCTCCTGGTTAGAGTCTCTGTTATCCGAGTTCTTCCATCTTGACTGCATCTTTCGGGAATGTAAACAAAGAAGCGCCGGCTGTGTACTGTTGTGGCTGACTACGTTCGAAAAATACGTCCATTTCGCACCGACAACTTTCTTCTTTGCTTGCTTGGCTTCCTTCTCCATAATGCAATGAACATGATTGAAACAGATTCACGAACACAGATGTCCAGAATACTGTGGAATTATGAAATGAAAACAGAGCTTTTTCGTACCGGCTTCAATGTGGAAGGCATACCCGTGTTCGCCGGGCTACGTCACACGCATACGTCATCCTCAGAGGCGTTTCGAACCGGAAGTTTAGCGGCAAATTTAAAATGTCACTTTATAAGTTAACCCGGCCGTATTGGCATGTGTTATAATGTTAAGATTTCATCATTGATATATAAACTATCAGACTGCGTGGTCGGTAGTAGTGGGTTTCAGTAGGCCTTTAAGTCCGGCCCTCTCGGTGGTGCTTGCAGCACAACAATGGACCCTATGGTTAAGAAACGCTGCTTTAAAAAACAAGTTATGTTAAAAACGTATTGTACTCTTAAACCCATCTGGTACAAAGATTGATGTCTACACATCATTATTTTGGTTTTCTTTTTTTAATAAAATGGTGTCATACATCCATCCATTTTCTACCGCTTGTCCCGTTCAAGGTCGCTGGAGCCTATCTCAGCTGCATTCGGGCGGAAGGCGTTGTACACCCTGGACAAGTCGTCACCTCATCGCAGGGCCGACAAAGATAGACAGACAACATTCACACACTAGGGCCAACATGTTAAATGTATTTATTATAAAATTACATTTGATGCTAGTGGCGCCCCCTATGTATTGTGTTTAAAATGCCGCCATAAATGGAACATATCGTCAAAAAAGTCACAAATTTTTTTAATTGTATTTTTAACTGTTGGATTATGTGTTATTGTCGTCCTTTTTCTGTTGCTGCTACTGATGCCTTAATTTCCCCTTAGAGAAAAATGAAGTTTTCTGAATCTGAATCTAAAGATTATAAGACAAATGGTCATTAACGTCAAAATCCCACACGTGCCCCTGCAAAGCCGTTTGCTTGATAGCGTCCATGTTTTTCCTACCAATTTCACTCAAAAAGTGCTCGTCAGTCCCCTTGAAGGTAATTATCCAATTCTGCTTAGTTGCTTACTGAAATGTCACCCCCACACATTGAGGTTTAATAACAGCCCTACCATGTGGTATGTTGGTCATAAAGATAAGAGCGGTTGGGGGGTAGAAGAGTCACATGACTATGTCCATGCAGCCAGTGGCGCAATAGGTCGCTGTGCACTATATGTCGTATAGAGACACCAAAGCATGGGCAGGGAACTATTTTGAGTTGGCATTCTCTGATCACAAATAATCACGTCTGCCTCCCCTTCGCTCCTCACCGCACTTGTAATCGGAAAAAGAAAAGCTTTTCAAGGCAGTTTGGTTAGTTATGTCAGTGTATCAGGAGGATGCTTGTAAGAATTGAATTACTATTAAATCTCATGACAATGAAGAAAAGGTTTGACAAAATGTTATCAGTAGTGCACAAATTTATTCTTTAAGTTACTTTAAAGTAAGAATGTACATATTGTAGCTTAGGGTTGTCTTCAAATAGTCGGAGATTCGACTATCAGCCTTGCAGTCGAATCCTCTTGATATTAATAATCCCGCGCCCCCCCTAATACCTGTTGAGGGCAACGTATACAGCAGGTGTGTTGGAAGGACAAACTGATAGTGTTCATCATGTCTTCTATAAATATTAGAAAATATTATTGTGTGCAGACAAACAGTTTTTGGAGAGTAAGAAATAAATCTTAGTTTCAGATGGCACTTAAAGTTAAAGTACCAGTGATTGTCACACACACACTAGGTGTGGCGAAATTATTCTCTGCATTTGACCCATCACCCTTGATCAACCCCTGGGAGGTGAGGGGAGCAGTGAGCAGGAGCGGTGGCCACGCCCGGGAATAATTTTTTGTGATTTAACCCCCAATTCTAACCCTTGATGCTGAGTGCCAAGCAGGGAGGTAATGGGTCCCATTTTTATAGTCTTTGGTATGACTCGGCCGGGGTTTGAACTCACAACCTACCGATCTCAGGGCGGACACTCTAACCACTAGGCCACTGAGTAGGTAATCTTCAGACTTCCTCAGAGCGGTCGCTGCTTCCTGGTGACGTCATGTCTCTAAAATCAGTTGGCGTGTTTTGCCTCCGACGTCTCCTATAATATAAAATCTATTTGTGTGCTAGGAGGTGGGCAGCTTGATCCAAATATCGGTACTATCGATACAAAGGTGTGTATTGGTATCGGATCGATACTGCAGTGATGAGATCGATATTTTTGTTGTAGTTTCTCTCCTATAAGTTCAGCAATTCATTCAGATTTCTTCACAGAGTTTGTGTGAGCGCAGCATCTCTCTAAGTCCTTATACGCAGCGCTCCTCTCCACCTAGTCCGCTCACTCAGGTCCACCAGGCCCTTCTCCTTCTATCCCGCTGCCTGCCAGTCAGAGCAGAGACTGGTGAGATGGCGGAGAGGAAGAGGAGTGCTGTGTGGAGCTATATTACAGTGTCAGACAGAGAAACTGCTGGCTGTGACATATGCAGTGATGCTATACGATCCTGTGGTAACACTACAAACCTGTCCGAGCACTTGAAAGCTGTACACTCAAAAGTAAAATTCTGAGCTGCAAAACAAACGCAGGGAGGAGGAGAGTCGAGAGCTCCCCAAACTCAAACCAGACCCCTGGCACAGATGTCACTGACAAAGGCCTTTCAAATACCGCAACAATATCCAGGTAGTTCTAGAAGTGAAAGTTATTTCCAACATTGATTAATGTTGATTTCCAAAGAGTATTTTGTGGCCAGAGATCTAATTTAGCAGAAAGATTAAACCATCCATTTTCTACCGCTTGTCCCTTTTGGGGTCGCTGGAGCCTATCTAAGCTGCATTAGGGCGGAATGCGGGGTACGCTCTGGACAAGTCGCCACCTCATCGCAGGGCCAACACAGATAGACAGACAACATTCACACTCACATTCACACACTAGGGCCAATTTTAGTGTTGATTAAACCATTATCATATATTCAGTTATTTGAAATAAATCTTAATTGTGTTACTGGAACTCAAAAATAAATATATACATTTATTTTATTTTATTTATATTTCTCAGTCCTCCAGTTTTGTGTTCATGTTTGCAACTCTAGTTAATAAATATAATTTTCTTATTTTGCTTAAATATGTTTTATTATTACCATAATCAATAATGAATTAATTAAAGGCAAAAGTACAAAATCATTCAATGATCGGGCATTTTCAAGAAAAAGTATCGGTATCGGCAATATTGGCTGTAATTACTTGGTATCAAATCGATACCAAAATTTGCAGTATGGCCCACCTCTATTGTCTGCACACAAGAATATTTTACTAACAGAGTTGGAAGGATGTTTCTACATTGGGGACGTGATTGAGACTCATCGGGATGCGCAGTTATCAGACTTGAAGCTCGCCAGGCCATTGCGCGCCCCTCGCTGGTCGAATTCGAATTCCTAGTGAAACTCGCCGGAAATCAGAGACCGACCTCACAGGATTGTTTTGAGGTGAAAAAAGTCGCAAATGAGCTCTTTCTTTTGTTCATTTTAATGAAAGACTGTATTCTTTTTACACGTACCTTTAATTAACTTGAAAATATTCACGTTTAGGCACTAGATCACAACCATGTAACAATACTGACACCTAGTGACCAGTCATTATAAACTACAGTACTACATATCACCATCTGTAAATTTCTCTTAATAAAACGCCATAAATTTGACTAATATCGAAGATTGTCAAAATCGAATAAATCAGATTCAACTATGAAAATACTTAGTCGAAGACAGCTCTATTGTAGATACAAATGTGCAGTCTGACTCTGTTTTGGTGCAGACAGGTAGTGGCGAGCAGGGAGCACTTGTGATGTGTTTGCATACCCTTTAAAAAGTAGGTAGTTGCGTCCTTGCATGAATTGATTTACGTGGACCCCGACTTAAACAAGTTGAAAAACTTATTCGGGTGTTACCATTTAGTGGTCAATTGTACGGAATATGTACTGTACTGTACAATCTACTAATAAAAGTTTCAATCAATCAATGCATGCCCCTGTATGTAATGTAACTGAGGTGTGCTATGGGCTCATATATTTGCTTACGGTCAGTGACAGTCTTTTTCTCCGGGAGGTTATATATGACAGCTTTTCCAGCGCTGGAGTTCATTCGAGGATATCCATGCTCCTGCAGTTGCTCCTCGGTCATCAGGTATGCCTTCAGCTTCCTGTACAGTGCAGCCCCTTAAGTGAGGCAGATCAGCAAGTTAGGAATGGAGAATAAACATGAGGTAAATAGAAAATCCCTTACCACTTAGCTTTTCTTCTCGCTGTTTCCCCATCCTATTGACTGTGAAACTGGTCGTAGCTGCAAGGCGACCTCCGAGTACTTCCTCATGAGACTGTGCCTTCCTGGAAGAATGTCCGACTGCCTCCTCTGTAAAGCACAGAAAGCAATAGAAGCAGAAAATGTATGCATATATATCCCCGGCCCAATACAATATTACAATACATGTTAGATAAGTGTATTGCATGACTGTGCTGACGTACTGCTGACGAGTGAGGAGCATGGGCTGCTGTTGCTGCGGAGCTTTTTCAGCGTGTTGACAGCTACATTCAGATAGATGTTTTTGGTGTTACTGCGCTCATACACCACCTTCTCCTCATCAAGGGCCTGAAACGAGAAACAATTTCACACTTACGTTCTTAATTGACATAAATATGCACCATCATGATTTACGGCTTCCAAACAAATGGTTATATCAACACGCTATGACTAAACCAAGTAAGAAAGCCGTTCGGATGGAAGAGACTCATACCATCTGGAAGGCGACGCCCTCTGATGGGCAGAATTTGACACACTCGTCTATGAAAATGTTGAGGTAGCGCTGGCGAATGATGGTCGGCACTTTGCCCCCAAACTCAATGGGGATGACGGGACGCTTCATCGTAACACTCTGTAGGCGAGACCACGCGTACAATGAAACATTCATCAAGTTTCATTGATAATTTTTAACAAAGTTTGTCATAAAAATAATATTTCATCACTCATTAAGCACCTACTGAGTGAGTACATAAAAGGTTAACTACCTTCAAGGTGGGTGTGTGGGCGACTCTTTTTTGTGCAATGGTGGATGTGGTCTTTGACAGGATACCAGCGGTGGTTTGGGTCCTAACAAGCAGGCTGCCAGCTGGTTTAGCATCTGAAGAACCTACCCAGACAGACAGGAAATAGCTTTATAAAACACCTATCACATTCCTAAGTGTTTCCCATCTGTTATTTTTTGTGGCGACTCACTACAAATACATTTGAGCTGCCACGAATAGATTTGACGCTGCATTTGTGGGGTGCTAACATCATCAGGGTGCGCGAAGGCTTCAAGTGTCCTTTGAATCAGGCCAACAAATGATTCCCTCTCTCTCATTAGCAACAAGTCTACATGTCGAGTATCCTTCGCATGCTTTCATATCCCATGATCCTTTGCGCACCCAGCTCGGAAAAAGTATTTTCAACATGGCGGCGCTACGCATATTAGAAAGAGCGACTTGTAAATGTAAGTACAGCTTTATTTATTAATTTAAAATATCTAAAACCAGACATATAAGGTTAGGGTGACCGTAATGATATACATCTTTGTTTAAATACTAGACAACGTAATGTTGAGCGACCTCTGTGCGGTTTGCTCCTCTCTCTATCCCGAAAGAGGGTTTCATGCACAAAGCTAATTTTCTGCATTTGGCAGTAAAGCCTAACATTGTTTTCTTGAAATTTTTGAAATAGATACATAAATGGACTGCTATTTGTTTCTAGACGTTATGTACATTTTTATTTAATTGGAAAATGTACACTTTTATATGTTTAAATCACTGTTGTTAATGTGATTTTTGGTTTATGTCTTGTTTAGGAAAATTGAGGAAAAAATGGACTCACAAGACAATTTGACAACAGGGCAAAATAAATGGATATAATAACGTATATGCAGGTTTGGCTGATCATCTGAAATTATTTTCTTTGACTTGTATAAATTATTAAACAAAGTGCCAAAATAGGGGAATATATTCAGATGTTCATATTCCACTTAATATTTACAAGTACATATAAAAGTACAACCATTTGCAACAAAAGAAAATTTAATTCAACTGCTTTATTGTAGAGCTATGGGATAATTAAAAAATATTGTCTGGGGTTTTAAAGAAAATATATTTCTATTCCCAATTACTTTCGATAATGTATACAAATATCTGAGTAGTACTGTGTGATGTTACTGTATGGATTCCTACAAGAAAGACAAAGAAGATGTCTGTCTTTCTGGAACATCATCTGGATTGTCTCCAGCATGTTTCTGGGGGTACATATGTCCAACTACATCATTATCAAGTGAATTTGCAAAGCTGATGGCTGTATTACATTTTATTTCTAACAAACTAATAAAGCAATCATCATATACTATTTCTCCATGAACTACTTCATAACTATCAAATAGAAATGATAACTTTAAAATGATTTTCTTTGCTTCATAAAGAGAATCATGGTCACTTAAATTAAGAATAAAATGTAATAATACATAACGTGTAGATATCCCAACAACCTCTTACTGCTGAAATCTATAGCATATTTAAAGCACATTTTAAAAATAAAGTTGACCAGAGTGCTCTACAAATTTGGTTTGTTTACAATATGGACTAGTAATAAAGTACTTCACTATATTATGTTAAAAAATAATTCGCTCTGAGCTAGAGAAAAATCTGCTGACAGCAACAGACATACACACGAAAGATCTAAAACAACTTTAGCTTTATAATTTAATATTTTTCTAGGTCTATCCTTTCTCTCATTTTCGCTACAACATGACCGCTATATCGCAAGCCCGTGTGTGTGTGCAGAAAACATCGCACAGGGCGATGTGATGCGTCTAGTGCAGTAGCCTTGGAGTAGTAGTACCTGTAGTTAGTGCATGCTGCATGCCGCTTTTGCTTGCTATGCTGCATGCTGCTTCTGCCTGATACTCATTGCTTTCAGCTAGTGCCGCCGGCTAGCCCTCTGTCTCAGAGGGCGAAAAGAGGAGCCGAGTGCATAAGCCTCCTCAGCCGGTACATAGCCTCTCCATTGTCAAGACTCGTACATGCCTCCTCGTGGCCACACACGGTAACTGGAACCTCGCGGTTCCAGGCTAAGTTGTACGGGATCTCGGAGCAGCAGGGGGCCCCAGAGACGGGGCATGCAGGCCCACCGGTGTGTGGACATGCCCTGGTGCCCAGTCAACCCCTGTCCCAGCTATGGGTAAATAACCCCAGCTATGGGCGAATAGTGAAAACCGCCTCAACGGTGGACCAGGCGGAAGATGGCGGCAGCGGAATGCACCACAACGGCTGGGAAGGCGGATGAAGGCTGCAGCAAAGACGGGTCCCCAGTCGTCTTGGTCTCCATGCCACTGGACCCTGGCCCGCTCAATGCCAAGGACTGTGTGGTGGCTGACCGTGCACCAGTCTCCCCACATTAAAAGATTCCACGCACAGGCGTCCTCCATATAGGGAATCCACCCTACGACCCTACGGAGGACAGTCATACTCGTTTCGAGTGACCGCCGACGACGATCGCAAGCCCGAGGTTGTGAACATGTCACCCACGGAAGCGTAGCAAAAGCTAAACAGTCCCAATTCACATCGTTCCAGCCGCGGCTGGAGGACTCTCTCAGGGACCCAAACTCCCTCGACCACATGGGCTGGGTCCATGGAAGTATGCGGTCGCAGAATTGAGAGACAGCTACAGTTTTGTTTGATTTTAGTGCTATGACAATACACGTTTACTAGACGCTTGATTACATACAACTGCACAATCTAATATTTGATTTTTCAAAAACATGCCAAACACTATCAAATGAGGTATTAATTGCCCTTCTGACTAAATATTAGAAGCAGCCCTCAATATGATGCATGGCAGTTCTACATCACACCAACTACACATTGTTAAAAACACTTTTCTCATAATGGCAACCAAAACTGAGCATTATAACATTTACATTATTGTATCTCAGATTGTGCAGGTGTACAGATAAAACACTTAAGACGGTAGTTTCTTATCCCAGCTTGATCAAAAATGGATATAAAAGCTAATGACAGCAATCACAGTGAACACACAAGTTACGTCATACTTGTTTTAGAGGATATTGACAGTGGATTGGGACGGTGTGCGATCCTCTTCTTCGCTCCCGGAGAGCCAATGCTGAAAGAGCTCTGTGCGGCCGCTTTGATCGAAACAGAGAGCTGAGCGGCTTGTTGCTGCGCCATCTGCATGCGTTGATAACAGACCTCTTGAGCTGTGGTTCTCCTGCATGGCCGAACCACATTCTTTGAAGGTGCATCACTCTGACAAACAGGAAAACAAGTTTATTCAAAGCAAGCTCTCAGTACGTAGTGCACAAAACATGCATGGACGATGCAGTTGCACACAAAAGGCAACAGCAGCAGCAGTCAAACCAAAATTACCAAGCTAAAGTGATGAGTCTTGCCCTAATAGATTAGATATATTCTGCAGTATAGTTAATAAATACATTGGTATTGATTAGTAATAAATTATAACATTTATTTTTAAGTTATCTTTGGGCAACAATTCTGCATTAAACATATTTAACACATTTCTTGATTTAACATCCATAGTAAAAAAAAATAAAATCCATACATTTATTTATTTGTGGTGGCCCGCTACAGATCAATTTGGACTGCAACAAACAGATTTGCCGTTACTTGTTTTCCCTAGCTCTCAAACACAATATAATGGGACTGTCTTTGAATGGACCTAGTCGTTACAATTGCGTACAATCAATGACAGCATAACACTGCTTCCTAAGTCTCTGATGTACACATCAATCAGTCTAAGTTGACACTTTTTATCTGAATTGTTACCCAGCATCACTTATGTGTGTCACTAAGGTAGCCACAGCCTGTATAAATGTGCAGCAGCGCACATTTCCACGTCAACGTCAGTTTTGATACACCTTAACTGTGCCGTGAAAAAGGGCGTAGTGCAGGTTTTTGTGCGTCCGCAAGCTTGATACATGAGGGCCCTGGTCTACAAGAGAATAAGAAGAAGTAGCAGGAGGGATCAGTGTTGCCAAATAAGTGAGTTTGTCGCCATATTTAGAATTCAGATCCATCTAGAATAGATCCCCTTTTTCAAAAAGGCTGTAAGGGACAAATCTAGAAATTTTTTGTGGTCACATTGGACATATTAAGTAACACATCACAATTATGGCTGCCCTGAGAGGCCTTGTGTTTACATGCTCTAACATGAAAGCATGTAGCACGCTTCTTAACTAGTGGGAGCTGCTCTCCCATAACCTTTTACAAAATGTAATACACATGCGTCATAGCCAATTATTTAAATTAGGTAATGTCCTACTTACATGTTATGAGGGAGCCTTAAAGTACTATTGATACATTAAAGGGGGCCTATGATGCATTATGTCTTTTCGGACTTATAAATGTTGTCACAATGTTGGATACTCGTGTTAAACAATGCCAAAGTGTCACATCATAAGGTTCATGCACTTTGGCGTAAGCTTGCACATAGATTTGGATGCCTCTGTTTTGCAGGGTTTCACAGACTAGCAGTCACAGTGAGGTGAAAGCCCTTATTTGCCGCTTCAGGCTATGACAAAACACAAAAAAGTACAAATGTAGGATAAAATATTATTTTTTTTAGATAATTTTGGTTCGGCATGTGACTAATAACACTGACATGTGACATGCAGTGACATATATGCTGCTAAAATGAGCTTTTTTCGTTGTGACCGGGTGATAATGTTTATTAACTTTGTTTTCGACCATGTGTGGGGAAAAAAATAGCGCTGACGACTTCAAGATATATATCTAAACAATGTACATTTTCAAAATATATGATATTACTGGAGAGGGTGGGGCCTGGTTTAATTTGCAATCTGGGAACTCCTTCAGAATCGGACATCTTGCAGACAGACTCAAAAAATGTGTTATAAAAGTGACTGTGGAGCAAAATGTACGCAAAATTTACACCAAAGAATATCCAATACGTATTATCTGGACCACAATTAAGTTTTTTAAGTGAAGATTAAAACCACCATATTCCCTTTAATCATTGAAAAATCACCCAATAATTGGTTAGACTGAATAAGATGTGACGGTAAAAGAGATTAAGACCTTGATTTGTCAACTTACAGTTCCTTTGGCAGCAAAGTGTGAGATTCTCTTCTTCTGACCAGGAAGGAGGGTGGTTAAAGTGTTGTCAGTGTTTTTCTCCTCCTCGAAATCTCTAGAGGGCTGAGAACGCACAAGAAAAACATGTGACACCAAAACAAGACTAAATGGAGGGACAAACATAACAGAACACGGACGAGTACCTGCTTAGTTTGCCTCCCTTTATCTTCCTTCTTCACGTCCTGGGATTCATTGAATATGCGTAAACACTCCTCCATGGGATCTGTGTCAAAGTCCAAATCATCCTGGAAGATTGACAAGTCAATTTCGCTAAAGGCGTCTTTATCTGCCCCACCCGCCTCTGTGCCTCCATCGGCCTCATCCTCAGAGGAAGACGGCGTCAGCTCTGATGCCTTCCTTTTATTCAGTCGCCCCCGCTTCAAAGCATTAGCGCATTTCCTCACAAGCGTTTCCTCTGGCTCTTCGTAGCCGCCGTCCGTCTCCATTGGTTCAGCCTCCTCGGCGCTCTCATCCCCGAAAAGATCGGCGTGGCTGAGACTCACACTTCTCCGTTTCTCCGGCAGCCTTTTCCCGTTTTTGAGGCTTACGATACGTTTGATTTTTTCTTTGCTGCCGGCAGAACTACTTTTACTCTTAGCACTTGAAGAACTACCTTTGACTTTCTTTCCATCCTTGTCTCTTTTGTTACCGTCCAGTTTACCGTTTTTGTGTTGCCACTCCTTCTGCTTGCCCTTATCTAATGTCTTGGACTTCCCGCTTTCCCCTGCACGGTTTTCCGTGTCTTTATCTCGTTTGCTTGAGTTGATTTTGACTTTTTCCGTAAATGTCACCTTTACATCGCCTTTTTTGTGCTCCCTATTAACTTTGTCGGCTGTCTTAACCTTAACCGTATTCTTTCTATCGTCAGTCTTACCATGACTTTTATTCTCCTTTTTGGTAGAGGCCTGACGAGAGTTATTTAATGACTCCTTGTTCTTGTTGGTACTCTTACTGCTAAGAGAGGATTGGCCCACTTTTTCTTTCTTGGACTTGTCACTCTTTACGTGACTACTTTGACTGATCATGTTCTTTTTATTTGGGCTAATCTTTTTTTGGATCTGCTCCAGCATGACTAAGTCCTCTACGAAGTCCCCTTTATTTCTCTGCCCCAGTGCTTTTAGGGCACCTTTAGTCCTCTCTTCCCCGACATTGTCTCCCGTCAGCAATAAACTCCTGCCTTTCCTCTGCTGGAGACTACTAAGCGAAGTGGGTCTGTATTCCGTTCCAGAGCTCTCCTCCTCAGAGTCCGAGATTGTGTACTTGTTTGTATCCACAGTTTGCTGCTGTGCTTTTTTCACACACGGGACAAAAGCGTCAGCTGACGCTTTGAGTTTCTGCGTCTTTTTGCCCTCCATCGCAATGTCCCGTTTGCTGTTATCCCTCTTGTTTTTTGCCGCAATCCCTGCGGCATAGTTGGAGAGCGGGTCATACTCCATGTCTGTAGAGGGCCTCGAAGTGTCCACCGTGTATTTACATGTCGAGGAGTATGTCCTAGAATACTTTGGACTTGGGGGAGGAGAGGGGATTTTCTGTGTGTGTGCTCGAGATGGATTCTTTTTTAAAGACGTAGGCACGTACTCCATGGAGTTGCTATTGCTTCTCCGACTGTCCGAATCCAGCGTGTACTTGCTGCAACCAGGATTGGGGTTATACCCTCCGGATGTCATCTGGTAACAACCGGGATCGTACGCCAAGTGTGTGCCGGCTGCCGAAGCTTGACCTTTGACGACATCAGAGGAAGACACACTTTTTCCGCTGGCATTATACGGTTCGTCCCCAATCCTTGACAGCTTCCTCTTCTCCCTCTCCACCTCATTGCGAACCTCCTCGATAGCCTTGTTGACCAGCTCCAGTTCGCCGCTGAGGTCTCCCGAGGGTGATGGCGACTCATTCTGCTGCCTCTCAACTTCGGGTTTGAACGGGTCATAGCCTTGTTCTGTGGGAATGCAACATATTTTAGGAATCAAATTGTGGGTTGTATGATTCTGCGAAATAAATTGTAAATCATGATTTTCCTGATCGCCACTCTCTGGGATGATTCTTTTGGCACACATACATAGACTGTTGCAGGCCACTATAATCACACTCCTCATTGTCTTGTTCGGCTTTAAAACATTCAACACTTAACACATTTAGTATATCAGTATGTGGAATTAAGTGATGGAATGGATTAAAAGCAAATAAATCAAAAAAGGTATCAATATGTTCCAGTTTAAGGAACGGTTACAACTCAAATTGTTTACAAAGTACAAGGAATAAGAATCTTGATAAACATCTTGATCCCTATTGAAAAATGCAACCATCATCTTATCATAACTCATTAAGTAAATCAAAATATATAAACAACTATTTATTCACTTTTTTGATTATTTATTTATTAATTTAATATGTTTGTGTTACATTTTGATTCCAGAAAGTGAAACATGTTAGACATTGCTATGAAATGGAAAAGGAGTAGGATTAAGCCCTGCTTCTCCCTGCTCCTTTTCGGACATGCTGTAATGAAAGACTGGAAATTTGTGATGTACCATATTGTGACTATATGCATGTTACAAATAAGCTAAAACCCTCACCAAAAAACTTCAGATTGTCTTTTTGTTGTTCTCTAGGGGAGATCCTGGAAGGACAGTTGACTGAGGCCTTTTTTAAAAGGGGTCATATTATGATTTTTTTTTTTTTTTTACCTACAATTAAAACACGTCCCTGTGGTCTACATAACATGTAATATGGATTCTTTTGTCAAAATGTTGCCTATATTTTGTTTTACAGACCATCTTCAAGCCGCTTTCTGACCGTCCATCAGGATGCGCAATTTTGTGGGCGGTGTAATTTACATGCCGAAGCCCTCCCCCAGACCAAGCCCCCTTCGACTGAGTCTCCACCTCGCCAGCCCATCTATCCATCCATTTTTTATCGCTTGTCCCTCTCGGGGTCGCGGCCATGTTGTAGTTTTTAGCGCTTCCAAATCGAGTCTACTGACAGATGCAAATTAGAACTATGAACTACTTTTTATTAGAAATGCCAACAGCAGAGGATTTTAGTATGCATGTGCATAATATGAGCCTTGGACGTATTAGTTATTTAAATAAATAAATAAATGATAAATGGGTTATACTTGTATAGCGCTTTTCTACCTTCTAGGTACTCAAAGCGCTTTGACAGTATTTCCACATTCACCCATTCACACACACATTCACACACTGATGGCGGGAGCTGCCATGCAAAGCGCTAACCAGCAGCCATCAGGAGCAAGGGTGAAGTGTCTTGCCCAAGGACACAACGGACATGACTAGGATGGTAGAAGGTGGGGATTGAACCCCAGTAACCAGCAACCCTCTGATTGCTGGAACGGCCACTCTACCAACTTCGCTTTAGATTTTTAGTAGAGAAGAACCGATAAATGCGTTAAAATGTAATATCGGAAATTATCGGTATCGTTTTTTTTAAATTATCGGTACTGTTTTATTTTTTATTCAATCAACATAAAAAACCCAAGATACACTTACAATTAGTGCACCAACCCAAAAAACCTTCCTCCCCCATTTACACTCATTCACACAATAGAGTTGTTTCTTTCTGTTATTAATATTCTGGTTCCTACATTATATGTCAATATATATCAATACAGTCTGCAAGGGATACAATCCGTAAGCACACATGATTGTGCGTGCTGCTGGTCCACTAATAGTACTAACCTTTAGTTAATTTTACTAATTTTCATTAATTACTATTTTCAATGTAACCGTTTTTATATTGTTTTACTTTCTTTTTTATTCAATAATTTTTTTTAAATTTATTTATCTTATTTTATTTTATAATTTTTTTTAAAAGTACCTTATCTTCACCATACCTGGTTGTCCAAATTAGGCATAATAATGTGTTAATTCCACGACATGTATATATCGGTTGATATTGGTATCGGTTGATATCGGTATCTGTAATTAAAGAGTTGGACAATATCGGAATATCGGATATCGGCAAAAAGCCATTATCGGACATCCCTAATTTTCAGTTAATCGTTAATATTTATTGTTTATATTGTACAAAGAGGGCACAACCTACCAAGTCAAATTCATTGTGTGTTAAACATACCGGGCCAATAAAGCTGATTCTGATGTATGAGTCAATATGCTCCACAACAATCGAATACAGAAAAAGAAGGAACTTATCGACTACAACTAAATAAAAATGTCGGACTCGAGCAAAGCTCATCGGTAAACCTCTACCATATCTGATGACTTAAGGCAAAATACGTCACTAAAGTTTCAAATTACGGCCTGTTTGGAAGAAGGCAAGATTGTTTTATAAATATCTCCGGTTTGATTTCAAACTTTCGAGACTTATGTTATGTTATGTTATTTTCATGTATTTTGCGCCCCCCAACCAACTGTTACATCAGCCCGGGGCGCAGCCCGAGTGGAGAAACAAACAAACAAAAAAACAAAAACAAAAAAAATGGCGATTACAAATACACAAAAATAGGTACAAACAGGTAATCAATCAATCAATCAATCAATCAATCAATGTTTATTTATATAGCCCTAAATCACAAGTGTCTCAAAGGGCTGTACAAGCCACAACGACATCCTCGGTACAGAGCCCACATACGGGCAAGGAAAACTCACCCCAGTGGGACGTCAATGTGAATGACTATGAGAAACCTTGGAGAGGACCGCATATGTGGGTAACAATAAGCAATACACACAGGATTGTCTGGAGCAGAGGACGCATGTCTGCTTTGTGGACGTGTTTTAGTATATTCGAGATGTACACGACGGTGTGGCTCGGTTTGTAGAGCAGCCGTGCCAGCAACTTTAGGGTTCCTGGTTTGATCCCCTTGCTCCTGATGGGTCATGATTAGGGCCTTGCATGGCAGATTCCACCATCAGTGTGTAAATGTGTGTGTGAATGGGTGAATGTGGAAATAGTGTCAAAGCGCTTTGAAGGTATAACCCATTTACCATTTACACGCGGACAGCAAATTTAAAAATGTGCAATATGCAAATATCAAGAGGACAGTGGCGGCTTTTAAGAAGAGAAAATGCAGTTGGAGCAGCAGCGTGAAGCCAGTGGGAGGTCAGGGCAGGCTCACTGCAGCTCTTTCGCTGTTCGTCACGTACGTCTCCAAAAACACCAGAAAAAGATGTTGCATTTGTTATTAGTCGTTCTTAATAAATAAAAAGTCACTAAGAGGACTGGAGAAGTCTCTCGAAACTTGAAAAAATCCAAAGTACATTGTACAATAAGCAGCAACAATTGAAAAATGCAGCAAAATTATATAAAATAAGATAAAATATATGCTAATACTAATAACACAGAATTGTTTTTGAATGTATTTCTAACATGTTTGTTTGCCTTTTTAAAGAAAAATATATGCATCAACGCAGATTATGCAAATGATCTGATGTCGTATTGGTTACACCCCCACTGCCATAGGTATGTTGGCAAGCTGAGGGAAACCCTGGGAGGTCCCAGAAGGACAGTTGATGAAGGACTTTCTTAACAGAAGTGAATAGCATGACTACTCTGTTTTTAACAAGAGAACAAAATGAGTGATTAAGTACAATGACATTGTCGTACATTTGAGTCATTTCGAAATGAAATTGCATGTTGGTTCAAGAGTGCATAACAGGCTATTCATAGCGTGCATCAAGGTTATAAGGAAAATGTTAATTGTAGAATGGAATGCCACTGTGTCAGCACAGATTCTAAAATATGATTAGCACTTGTCCTGGATCTTCATCGTCACACCTTGTACAGTACAGTACAGTACAGTACACAATAGAATGCCTCTGCCGTTTGAACATTGTAGAACATTGTACAACACAAATTTCAAAAAGCCTATGTCAAGGTTTGTAATACACAACTTTGCATGGTGAGCAAAATGCAACAAATGTATTTACATACGATGGGCTCAGCTCATTTGGTTGACCTGACATGGCCTTTTCAAAACAACAGCTGTGACACACGTCATGTATGACAGCAACTGTACTCACAAAAAGTTAGGGATGTTCGGCTTTCGGGTGAAATTTAAAGGGCAATTGCCCTTTTTTGTGGAATTTTGAATATCATTCACAATCTCTATGTAAGACAAGAACACGCGTTTTTCTTTTTTTATGCATTCCAATTTGTAAACTATGGCAAGTACAAAGTGGCTAACAATGCAGCTAATGGGAGTACTCTAATTCACCCATGAAGACCTCTAAAAAACATCCCAAAACCGCCAACAATATTCCATTTACCAAGTATTTGCGATATTGTTATCATAAGCACTAACCCAGAAACTATTTTTAGCGGCGCCAAGATCCCAGAGCTGTAACTAACTCATGCAGCTATAGTATTGATGTACTGAGCTGCTGCTGCATCGCCACTGTCTTGGTAATAGCTAAATCTAGCACGAAAGACACGAAGACGCTCGTTTGTGCCCACCTTTTTTTTTTTTTTATTTTACCTTCGTGAGGATTATGATGAATTCTTCATCTAAATGGTACGATATGATCATCCCATCAGTCGGCATCCCAGTGAGTGCTCACATTGTACAGAAAGGGATTGTTTTATTATTTTTGTAGTTTGTATTGTTTAGCAATAATGCTACATTATGCTTAATGTTTCACTGAAGCTGTATATGTTTAACACACAGCTTTTAAAAATTGTAGCTCGTCCTCTGTATATTCAGGCTCAAAAATATAAGGTTCTGAATCATCATTTATTCCAAAGTAGTAGTTGTTGTCTCTCATGAAGACTGCAATACTTAGTAGTAGTCGTTGAAGTAAATAGCAAACATCTGTGGAATGGATGCATCTGTGAAATTAATATGCCGCCGTATGCTTAAACTAACCGAAGTACGTAAATATTACATGTTATTATCAATGTGCCTGTGACTACATTACATACAGTCGTGGTCAAAAGTTTACATACACTTGTAAAGAACATAATGTCATGGCTGCTTTGAGTTTCTAATAATTTCTAGAACTCTTTTTTTTTTTTTGATAGAGTGATTGGAGCACATACTTGTTTGTCACAAAAACATTCATGAAGTTTGGTTCTTTTATGAATTTATTATGAGTCTACTGAAAATGTGACCAAATCTGCTGGGTCAAAAGTATACATACAGCAATGTTAATATTTGGTTACATGTCCCTTGGCAAGTTCCACAGCAATAAGGCGCTTTTGGTAGCCATCCACAAGCTTCTGGCAAACTTCTGGTTGAATTTTTGACCACTCCTCTTGACAAAATTGGTGCAGTTCAGCTAAATTTGTTGGGTTTTCTGACATGGACTTGTTTCTTCAGCATTGTCCACACGTTTAAGTCAGGACTTTGGGAAGGCCATTCTAAAACCTTAATTGTAGCCTGATTTAGCCATTCCTTTACCACTTTTGACATGCGTTTGGGGTCATTGTCCTGTGGGAACACCCAACTGCGCCCAAGACCCAACCTCCGGGCTGATGATTGTAGGTTGTCCTGAAGAATTTGGAGGTAATCCTCCTTTTTCATTGTCCCATTTACTCTCTGTAAAGCACCAGTTCCATTGGCAGCAAAACAGGCCCAGAGCATAATACTACCACCACCATGCTTGACGGTAGGTATGGTGTTCCTGGGATTAAAGGTCTCACCCTTTCTCCTCCAAACATATTGCTGGGTATTGTGGCCAAAGAGCTAAATTTTAGTTTCATATGACCACATAACTTTCCTCCAGAAGGTCTTATCGTTGTCCATGTGATGTCAGATATATATACTTACAGCATGTATATAGAATGTAGATGGAGGTTTATGGATGTTTTTAGAGCGTTTTATAGGCGGAATAGAGCGAATTCTATTACCTCCATTACCTCCATTGTTAGCTAATTATGAGTTAGAATGCATAAAAAACATGTGTGCAAGTCTCCCATAAGGATTGTGAATGATAGGCAAGATCCCCAGAAAAAAGTGCAGTTCCCCTTCAAGGATGAAAACCTAAACACCCTGTTTCAATCAATCAATCAATCAATCAATGTTTATTTATATAGCCCTAAATCACAAGTGTCTCAAAGGGCTGTTTGATGCCTAGCATGTTGGACACTTGTTAGCCGTCATGTCAAAATGTAAACAGCATGATGATGAAAATAAATACCATTTAAGTCACATATAAAAGTGGTCCCCAACCACCGGTCCGTGACGCATTATGTACCGGGCCGCACAGAGACATTAAATCATTTATAACCGACCGCATTTTCTCCTACTTAACTTTGGCCAGTCCCACCAGACAAACCAATAAGGTTGTTCATAGATGTATTATAAAACTCCTAATAGGAAGTCGCCGTTTGCTATATTTGTTACATCTTTGTCACATGGGACAATGCACATTAATAAACATATAAAGTGTAAAGGTGCCAAATTGTAGCCAAAAGCTAGGTTCCATCTAGCTCGGTTGATGACCTAAGATCAGGGTAGATCAGGAACAAAGTGACCATAGGAGTTAATGTGCATAAGGCAGATGGAGAAGTGCTAATTTGTTGCATATAATAATTGTGCTGAAGGAAAAAGATACACATCTCTTTTGGCCTAGTAAGTTAAAGTGCTGCTATTATTGCCCATAGTCCTATTACATAAGTAGTTAGCAATAACGGATGTATTTACGCATGGACAATAGGACCAAAAAAGATAACATTAGTGTATCTACATATGACATATTGCACAAAATATGAATACATAACTTTTAGAATGGAAATAGTAACCCACATAAATCTATTAGAACTAATGTCAAGTATTTCTAACTTTCTTATATATCCATGCTCTTGTCCATGGATGTGATGCATCACCTATAACCCATCAGATACTAAAGCCAATCAATCAATGTCCTTTATTTAACCGGGTAAAGACTCAATGAGATTAAAATCTCTTTTTCAAGCGCAACCTGACAAAGATGGCAGCACAAACAAAGTTACAATAATAATTACAACAAGACAATACAACAGAACAACAGCAGTCAAACCACAACAGGTCAAAAATAATTTAAAATGATTAAGTAATAGTTTAATTTAAAAGCAAGTACCTTTCCCAAGAGAAATGGACAGTTTGCCTTTACATACAAAGTACAGTGGTGGACAAGAGTTCCACAACCAGTAATAAAACATAAGGAACAGTGATACACAGTGTCTAGTTTTTTCAATAAGTGCCAGGTGCATTCATAAAAAGCAAGTCTCCATAATCAGGTAAAGGAATAAAGATGGATGAGATCAGCTGTTTCCTAAATTTTAGGGAAAAACAAGACTTATTTCTAAAAAAGAAACCCAATTTAATTTTAAGCTTAGACACAAGCTTTTCTATGTGTACTTTAAAAGACAATCGCTCATCAATAATAATTCCTAAGTATTTATATGTTGTGACAAACTCAAGCTCGACCCCATGAGTAGTCAATATTTTAGGGATGTTCAATGGCAGCCATTTGCCATTTGAGAATAACGTCACCTTAGATTTGTCTGCATTTAGCACTAGCCTAAATTGGGTCAGCTGGGACTGAACAACATCAAAAGCAGACTGCAAGAGTTCAAGGGTTTGCACTGCAGAGGGCGATGAACAATATATGACCGCATCATCTGCATAGAAGTGGAACGCAGCAGCTGATATTTTATCACAAAGATTGTTCATGTAAATGGAGAACAACAGAGGTCCTAATATTGAACCCTGTGGTATGCCCTTTAACAAAGGGAGGAAAGATGAATAGAATAGAATATATCTTTATTGTCATTGTACAACGAAATTGCAAGCTAAACTAATTTAGTGCAAATTCATAACACCTAAAAACATAAGAACATAGATAAGTAGATAAAAATACATAAAATACATAAAAATACCAAGCACACAGCTCACATGCACAGTCATTATTGTCGTCTTGTGTTCAGCGACACTATTGCTCTCGGGTAAAAAGTGTTCTTAAGTCTGTTTGTCCGGCATTTTATTGTCCTGTATCTCCTGCCCGAGGGCAGCAGTTCAAAAAGTTTATGTCCAGGGTGAGACCCAGCAAATTGGACACATTGTGTTCTATCAGAAAGGTAATTAGAAAACCAGTTAACAGCATACCCAGATACGCCAATCCTGTGCAATCTATCTGCTAAAATCGTATGGTTGACCGTGTCAAACGCCTTTGACAGGTCAATAAATAGAGCTGCACAATATTTTTTGGAGTCCAATGCTCCTATAATGTCATTCACAACTTTAATGGCAGCGGTTATTGTGCTGTGACGTTTGAACTCAGGACTACCCAGGACCTTCGTATTGTGAGGCACATGCACTAACCCCTGTTCCACCGTGCTGCCCTGTGGAAAGAATGTCTACATTAAACCGGTCCCTATAACACACATGTTGGAACTTAGACTTCTCCAGCTCCTGAGTAGAAAACGGCAAGTTGTGCAAAAACGTACTGAATATTAAATAGACGCGTTAACGCCATTGATATTTTGAAATAAAGATTACATAAGCCTTTCAAAGCTTTATGGTTTCGTCAGCTGCATTCCATTTACATCTTCAAAGCCGAACTCGTAACGCTTGCCCACCAATATTTGGGCAGCAAGCACATCTCAATGGTTATTTACACTTTGAAGTCCTAAGAGGGAGTCACCTTTTTGGGCCGTATGGAGCTTTTGACTGTCGAGCGCTCCTACGTAGGAGCTCCGTCTCTGCTGGCTGTGCCTGAAGTGACAGTAAGGTCTGTTGCACCCACTGTCTTTGCCCTCAGCAGGTTCCGTGTAAAACGGACAGTCAAGCCCACGGAAGAAGCCGGTTGTTCTCAGCATTATCTCCTGATATTCCCTCTCATACCCACGCCAATCTTCTCGGGCCGTTTCCGCATATAAACCGGAGCTAGACCGATGCTTGAATGAGTGCTAGAACAATAACAACGTCTCTACGGCGCCATGTTGGATCGGTGGCGAAAAGGAAATCTCGCCTTAAACTCTCGCGTGTTTTGCATGACGTCATTGAAAGCCGCCATCACGTGCACACGGGCTGACGGGAAATAATGGAATATACAAAACTTCCGCGTAGAAGTTCATGGTGCGTTCAATGGCCGTAACATGTAGACTTAAAACTAAACGTATCCTGTAAATTTAAAACCTAAAATTATACGTAATCTGAAACATATATTTCTAAATAGGTCAAAATACCCATGTTAAATATACAATTATCTTCACTGTTGCTTAAGTATTTAAAACTGTCATCATGAGGCGTTCAAGAAACAATCTATAAATATTAGATCTAAGCACTAGCTAATTCAATAATTGACACTTGTTTTAGAAGTTTTATTTCACAGGAGCCAGACTGGTTGGCGTTGAAAGTCCTCTGATCAATAACCCTGTAAGAGATAGCACACATTTTAATACAATAGTCGACGTTCCAAATGTTTATAGAAAACCAAAAACTACACTGTTTCATGCCTTAAACGTCCAGCTCACCTCATCTGCTTGTAAACAGACTTGATTGGTTATAAATTCGAAATGAATGCATAGTTCAATTCTTTAGTTGGGGGGAGCATAAAGTAGACAAGTCGTCTAATTTTGATACTGGAAGTAAACAAGTGCTGAACGAATTGCAACACTTATCTAATGTTTTTTGTTGCTAGCAAAACAATGTCCAAGCACTAAATTAAGTGATTCAAAAAACAAAACCTTTTTTTTTTTTTTTTAAATAAAATAAAACAAATCTTCATGATTCCTACCTGCCTGCTCACATTGAAACCTCCAGTGAACTCCTGCCAGGCCTTTTATGCCTTTTTGGCTCAGATAATTAGAACCATTTTAATTGGCTAATTAGACACACATGGGTTGGGCGTGGTCTCTGACAAGTATGGGTGTCGACTCAAATATCAATCTATTTATACCAATAGTGCTATTTTTATTTACAGTTTATAAAAAGGATTTGAATAACAACCAATATTTTTATTCTTTTTACAATTAAACAATTGTCTAGAATAGTTGTTTTATTTTGTTTGGTATTTTTGCATTACCTTATAATATTATATCTTCATATAGTTACATTCTCCTCTCTGAGCTGCCACCTTACCGTGGTAGAGGAGTTTGCGTGTCTCAATGATCCTAGGAGCTATGTTGTCCGGGGTCTTCCATGCCCCCTGGTAGGGTCTCCCAAGACAAACAGGTCCTAGGTGAGGGATCAGACAAAGAGCAGCTCGAAGACTTCTATGGAAATACAAGAACCGAGACTCAGATTTCCCTCGCCCGGACGCGGGTCACCGGGGCCCCCTTCTGGAGCCAGGCCCGGAGTTGGGGCACGACGGCGAGCGCCTGGTGGCCGGGCCTGTCCCCATGGGGCCCGGCCGGGCACAGCCCGAACAGGCAACGTGGGTCCCCCCTCCAATGGGCTCACCACCCATAGCAGGGGCCATAGAGGTCGGGTGCAATGTGAGCTGGGCGGCAGCCGAAGGCAGGGCACTTGGCGGTCCGATCCTCGGCTACAGAAGCTAGCTCTTGGGACGTGGAACGTCACCTCGCTGGGGGGAAGGAGCCTGAGCTAGTGCGCGAGGTGGAGAAGTTCCGGCTAGACATAGTCGGACTCACTTCGACGCACAGCAAGGGCTCTGGAACCGGTTCTCTCGAGAGGGGATGGACTCTCTTCCACTCTGGCGTTGCCGGCAGTGAGAGGCGACGGGCTGGGGTGGCAATTCTTGTTGCCCCCCGGCTCAGAACCTGCATGTTGGAGTTCAACCCGGTGGACGAGAGGGTAGCTTCCCTCCGCCTTCGGGTGGGGGGACGGGTCCTGACTGTTGTTTGCGCTTACGCGCCAAACAGCAGCTCAGAGTACCCACCCTTTTTGGATTCACTCGAGGGAGTACTTGAGGGTGCTCCCCCGGGTGATTCCCTCGTTCTACTGGGGGACTTCAACGCTCATATTGGCAACGACAGTGAAACCTGGAGAGGTGTGATTGGTAAGAATGGCCGCCCGGATCTGAACCCGAGTGCTGTGTTGTTATTGGACTTTTGTGCCCGTCACGGATTGTCCATAACGAACACCTTGTTCAAGCATAAGGGTGTCCATATGTGCACTTGGCACCGGGACACCCTGGGCCGCAGTTTCATGATCGACTTTGTAGTTGTGTCATCGGATTTGCGGCCTCATGTTTTGGACACTCGGGTGAAGAGAGGGGCGGAGCTTTCTACCGATCACCACCTGGTGGTGAGTTGGCTGCGATGGTGGGGGAGGATGCCGGACAGACCTGGCAGGCCCAAACGCATTGTGAGGGTTTGCTGGGAACGTCTGGCAGAGTCTCCTGTCAGAGAGAGTTTCAATTCCCACCTCCGGAAGAACTTTGAACATGTCACGAGGGAGGTGCTGGACATTGAGTCCGAGTGGACCATGTTCCGCACCTCTATTGTCGAGGCGGCTGATT
The DNA here is from genome assembly GCF_033978785.1 of Entelurus aequoreus. NCBI lineage: Eukaryota > Metazoa > Chordata > Actinopteri > Syngnathiformes > Syngnathidae > Entelurus > Entelurus aequoreus. Next base: position 33,861,797 of record NC_084749.1, on the reverse strand, counting down.
GGAGCTGTGGCCGTAAAGTAGTTGGTGCCTGTCGTGGCGGTAATCCTAGAACCCGTTGGTGGACACCGGCGGTGAGGGATGCCGTCAAGCTGAAGAAGGAGTCCTATCGGGTTCTTTTGGCTCATAGGACTCCTGAGGCAGCGGACAGGTACCGACAGGCCAAGCGGTGTGCGGCTTCAGCGGTCGCGGAGGCAAAAACTCGGACATGGGAGGAGTTCGGGGAAGCCATGGAAAACGACTTCCGGACGGCTTCGAAGCGATTCTGGACCACCATCCGCCGCCTCAGGAAGGGGAAGCAGTGCACTATCAACACCGTGTATGGTGAGGATGGTGTTCTGCTGACCTCGACTGCGGATGTTGTGGATCGGTGGAGGGAATACTTCGAAGACCTCCTCAATCCCACCAACACGTCTTCCTATGAGGAAGCAGTGCCTGGGGAATCTGTGGTGGGCTCTCCTATTTCTGGGGATGAGGTTGCTGAGGTAGTTAAAAAGCTCCTCGGTGGCAGGGCCCCGGGGGTGGATGAGATCCGCCCGGAGTTCCTTAAGGCTCTGGATGCTGTGGGGCTGTCTTGGTTGACAAGACCCTGCAGCATCGCGTGGACATCGGGGGCGGTACCTCTGGATTGGCAGACCGGGGTGGTGGTTCCTCTCTTTAAAAAGGGGAACCGGAGGGTGTGTTCTAACTATCGGGGGATCACACTCCTCAGCCTTCCCGGTAAGGTCTATTCAGATGTACTGGAGAGGAGGCTACGCCGGATAGTCGAACCTCGGATTCAGGAGGAACAGTGTGGTTTTCGTCCTGGTCGTAGAACTGTGGACCAGCTCTATACTCTCGGCAGGGTCCTTGAGGGTTCATGGGAGTTTGCCCAACCAGTCTACATGTGCTTTGTGGACTTGGAAAAGGCATTCGACCGTGTCCCTCTGGAAGTCCTGTGGGGAGTGCTCAGAGAGTATGGGGTATCGGACTGTCTGATTGTGGCGGTCCGCTCCCTGTATGATCAGTGTCAGAGCTTGGTCCGCATTGCCGGACACGTTTCCAGTGAGGGTTGGACTCCGCCAAGGCTGCCCTTTGTCACCGATTCTGTTCATAACTTTTATGGACAGAATTTGTAGGCGCAGTCAAGGCGTTGAGGGGATCCGGTTTGGTGGCTGCGGGATTAGGTCTCTGCTTTTTGCAGATGATGTGGTCCTGATGGCTTCATCTGGCCAGGATCTTCAGCTCTCACTGGATCGGTTCGCAGCTGAGTGTGAAGCGACTGGGATGAGAATCAGCACCTCCAAGTCCGAGTCCATGGTTCTCGCCCGGAAAAAGGTGGAGTGCCATCTCCGGGTTGGGGAGGAGATCTTGCCCCAAGTGGAGGAGTTCAAGTACCTCGGAGTCTTGTTCACGAGAGAGGGAAGAGTGGATCGTGAGATCGACAGGCGGATCGGTGCGGCGTCTTCAGTAATGCGGGCGCTGTATCGGTCCGTTGTGGTGAAGAAGGAGCTGAGCCGCAAGGCAAAGCTCTCAATTTACCGGTCGATCTACGTTCCCATCCTCACCTATGGTCATGAGCTTTGGGTTATGACCGAAAGGACAAGATCACGGGTACAAGCGGCCGAAATGAGTTTCCTCCGCCGGGTGGCGGGTCTCTCCCTTAGAGATAGGGTGAGAGGTTCTGTCATCCGGGGGGAGGTCAAAGTAAAGCCACTGCTCCTCCACATCGAGAGGAGCCAGATGAGGTGGTTCGGGCATCTGGTCAGGATGCCACCCGAACGCCTCCCTAGGGAGGTGTTTAGGGCACGTCCGACCGGTAGGAGGCCACAGGGAAGACCCAGGACACGTTGGGAAGACTATGTCTCCCGGCTGGCCTGGGAACGCCTCGGGATCCCCCGGGAAGAGCTAGACGAAGTGGCTGGGGAGAGGGAAGTCTGAGCTTCCCTGCTTAGGCTGCTGCCCCCGCGACCCGACCTCGAATACGCGGAAGAAGATGGATGGATGGATGGATGGATATAGTTACATTGATCAAAAATAGGTTTGTTGATGCAAAAAGTTGTTTGTTTGTTTTCCTAAAATATTTGTCTACTGTGCTTTATTCTGATTATAAGCACGATGAACAAATTCAAGCAAAATCACAAGCTGTCTATACTAAACTGGATTTAGTCGGTATTGAATCGATACCAGTAAATATTGCAATATAGCCCTCCCTTATTAACTTATGGAGGATCTTCCATCCATCCATCCATTTTCTACCGCTTATTCCCTTCGGGGTCGCGGGGGGCGCTGGAGCCTATCTCAGCTACAATCGGGCGGAAGGCGGGGTACACCCTGGACAAGTCGCCACCTCATCGCAGGGCCAACACAGATAGACAGACAACATTCACACTCACATTCACACACTAGGGCCAATTTAGTGTTGCCAATCAACCTATCCCCTGGTGCATGTTTTTGGAGGTGGGAGGAAACCGGAGTACCCGGAGGGAACCCACGCAGTCACGGGGAGAACATGCAAACTCCACACAGAAAGATCCCGAGGCCGGGATTGAACTCACGACTACTCAGGGCCTTCATATTGTGAGGCAGACGCACTAACCCCTCTTCCACCGTGCTGCCCTATGGAGGATCAAATGGGACAAATAATTATTTATTTATTTATAAATAATGTTTAAATAATTAATTAATTATGTTATTAGTTCATTATAATTGTGATTAAATACATACATATGCTATTAAACGTGTCTTTCATTTATTTAATGTAAAATTACATGTAGTTATTTCATAAATTTAATAATTACTTCAATATTTAATTAATTGTTAATTTTATTATTACACGATTTAATGATCTATACAATGATTTCATGATTTAATTAGTTATTTAATGATTTAATTAATTAATTCACAATTACGTCACTTACTTCATTAGTCAATGAGTTATTTAAATATTTCATGATTTCATGTATTATTTTATGATTGAATGATTTATTCAACTATATCATGATTTAATTAATTATTTCACAATTGAAGTATCTATTTCATGATTTTACAATTTATTTAATTCATGATTTGATAATTAATGATTTTATTCATTATTTAATTAGTTTATTATCTATTTAATTATTTTGATGATTTATTTCATGATTTACTTAATTATTTCAGGAATTAATTCATTATTCACGATACAATTATTTAAAATGTATTTCATTATTTTATGATTTAATATTTAATTAATTATTTCGTGAAGAAATTATTGATATCATTATTTCATGATATAATTATTTATTTCTCAATTTATTTAATGATTTCACAATTTGTTTTAACTACCTCATGATTTGATAATTGATTTGATTATTTCATGGTTTCGTAAATCATTTGATTATTTTACGATTAAGTCAATTATTTCATCATTTGATCCATCCGTCCATCCATTTCTACCGCTTGTTCCTTTCGTAAATCATTTGATTATTTTACGATTAAGTCAATTATTTCATCATTTGATCCATCCATCCATCCATTTCTACCGCTTATTCCCTTCGGGGTCGCGGGGGGGTGCCAGAGCCTATCTCAGCTACAATCGGGCGGAAGGTGGGGTACACCCTGGACAAGTTGCCACCTCATCACAGGGCCAACACAGATAGTCAGACAAAATTCTCTGTAGGTAGTTTATGTAATTATTTTATAATTGAATTGATTATTTCACGATGTAATTGATTTAATTCATGGTTTATTATTTTCATGATTTCATGATGTATTTAATTATTCCATTTAATTCAGTGTATTCATAAAACATATGTTAATATCTAAAAAATATATATATTGAAATTATATTGTTTCGCCATGTGGTCAGGTAGTTAGACTTCTTTCGATTTGACTGACGAAATAAAATAAAAGGAATACATCACATCCACTTCAGTGCAAATGTGGCTCATGCAGTTTGAGTTGATGTAATGATCTAAAATGTCCACCAGAGAGCAGGAGAGTACATCACTTTTCACAACCCCGCCCCCTGGCGGCTGCACAAAAGTCCCACTGCTGTTGCATCATTTAGTACAGTAGCTCCCGTTTGCAAGGCCAGAAAACATGTTATGCAATGAATAAACGGTTTTTTTATGCTTTACTGAGAGCCTGACAGGCTGACAGTGTAATGCAAAAAAATGACTTAATACAACTTGAACATATTAAATATAACAAATACAAATATACCAGTATATAACAATATTAATTTTTTCCTGAGATGACACCACAGTACGTATAATACAAAATGCACACAAAAGGGGTAAGCAATAACAAAATATTTTTACTTGGACATTTTTCTAAATCCCTAAATGATTTTTGCCTTTAATTTGTCAAGCATGATTATACTCAGAATAAAACACAGGACATATATTTTATCCATCCATCCAATTTCTACCGCTGGAGCCTATCTCAGCTGCAATCAGGCGGAAGGCGGGGTACACCCTGGACAATTCGCCACCTCATCGCAGGGCCAACACAGATAGACAGACAACATTCACACTCACATTCACACACTAGGGCCAATTTAGTGTTGCCAATCAACCTATCCCCAGGTGCATGTCTTTGGAGGTGGGAGGAAGCTGGAGTATCCGGAGGGAACCCACGCAGTCACGTGGAGAACAAACTCCACCCAGAAAGTCCGGGGATCGAACCCAGGACTTTAGTATTGTGAGGCAGACGCACTAACCCCTCTTTTAGTCAAACGTTAAAAAAAAAATCTGTATTAAATCACTATAACAGATGTGAGTGTTAGGGATGGCCGCCTTTTCACATTTATACATGGGTATTGATACCAGTACTCAAAGTTAATAACTTTTGGTACATTTGTGTGTATGAATTTGTTAATAAATGTTCATTTATTTATCAATACAATCCTTTCTTTAAGCTGGTAATGATAGCTGTGCTGTTCAGTTATCATATCTTGTTTTCTTACACGTCTAATCCTCATTTGAAAGTGTGAATTCATCTCAGTTTGTCCCAAGTGTGTCGCTGTAGTCAGGAAGTAGTCTTATGTTGAATGTGCCAGTCTTGTCTTTTGTTGAGCCCCACAAAGTGTTTATACTGTAAGTATTGTACTTATTACAAATAGAGATGTCCGATAATGGCTTTTTTGCTGATATCCGATATACCGATATTGTCCAACTCTTAATTACCGATTCCGATATCAACCAATACCGATATATACAGTCATGGAATTAACACATTATTATGTCTAATTTTGTTGTGATGCCCCGCTGGATGAATTAAACAATGTAATAAGGTTTTCCAAAATAAGAGAACAACTTCAACTCAAGTTATGGAAAAAAGTCCCATCATGGCACTGCCATATTTATTATTGAAGTCACAAAGTGCTTTTTTTTTTTTAACATGCCTCAAAACAGCAGCTTGGAATTTGGGACATGCTCTCCCTGAGAGAGCATGAGGAGGTTGAGGTGGGCGGGGTTGGGGGGGGGCGGGGTTGAGGTGGGGGGGGGGGGGGTAGGGGGTAGCGGGGGGTGTATATTGTAGTGTCCCAGAAGAGTTAGTGCTGCAAGGGGTTCTGGGTATTTGTTCTGTTGTGTTTATGTTGTGTTACGGTGCGGATGTTCTCCCGAAATGTGTTTGTCATTCTTGTTTGGTGTGGGTTCACAGTGTGGCGCATATTTGTAACAGTGTTAAAGTTGTTTATATGGCAACCCTCAGTGTGACCTGTATGGCTGTTGACCAAGTATGCCTTGCATTCACTTGTGTGTGTGAAAAGCCGTAGATATTATGTGACTGGGCTGGCACGCAAAGGCAGTGCCTTTGAGGTTTATTGGTGCTCTGTACTTCTCCCTACGTCCGTGTACACAGCGGCGTTTTAAAAAGTCATAAATTTTACTTTTTGAAACCTATACCGTTAATTTTGAAACCGATACAGAAAATTTCCGATATTACATTTTAAAGCATTTATCGGCCGATAATATCGGCAGCCCGATATTATCGAACATCTCTAATTACAAACCATCTGTTTGATTGTAACATGCATTTTAGTTGTAGTTTTGATAGCCAAATGTTAACACAAATAGGGTTGAAGTAGCCGTGTAAAGTCGCCAAGGCTAATCTGTAGCATGTATATGGCATATCCAATGTAAATTAGCATCGAGCTACTTAAAAACAGTGGAGCCAAGCGTTTTCTACTTGGGAGTGTCGATACATTTCCAACTCAGCTCAGCTCCGAGGCATGGTTGCATGTATCACCATGACTACATTGCTATTCAAATGAACGGACTTTGCCAAGTCATTGCATGAAGAGTATCTGCCACAGGACATGCAGCTCTTACAGCAGGTTGCATCAGTTGAGGCCTGCCGAGTGGTGCGTCTCCCCACGGTGGTGCCACTGGGGAGTGGCTGATGATGCAGAGCGCAACCACGCTCAGTCACTTTTCAGGGACACATGTGACATAGCTCACATATCGGCGTGTGTGCGACTGATAAGATGATTTACAGCACACAATCCAAAGATAATGCCAGCTCATACGGAACTCACGTGAGTGGGCAAGTAAATGTCAGGAAAAGTATACTGTATTTCTACAGTATTTCCACAGTACAGTGTACAGGAGGAACTCCAGTTCAGTTCAAAACTTGGGAGACAAATTTTTTTTGAGCAGATCCTTGCATTGGTATTTTAACCAACCACAGAAAACCAAGGGTCCAGGCTAGAGATGTCCGATAATATGGGACTGCCGATATTATCGGCCGATAAATGCTTTGAAATGTAAAATCGGTAATTATCGATATCGGTTTCAAAAAGTAAAATGTATGACTTTTTAAAACGCCGCTGTGTACACGGACGTAGGGAGAAGTACAGAGCGCCAATAAACCTTGAAGGCACTGCCTTTGCGTGCCGGCCCAGTCACATAATATCTACGGCTTTTCACACACACAAATGAAGGCAAGGCATACTTGGTCAACAGCCATACAGGTCACACTGAGGGTGGCCGTATAAACAACTTTAACACTGTTACAAATATGCGCCACATTGTGAACCCACACCAAACAAGAATGACAAACACATTTCGGGAGAACATCCACACTGTAACACAACATAAACACAACAGAACAAATACCCAGAACCCCTTGCAGCACTAACTCTTCCGGGACACTACAATATACACCCCCCGCTACCCCCTACGCCCCCCACCTCAACCTCCTCATGCTCTCTCAGGGAGAGCATGTCCCAAATTCCAAGATACTGTTTTGAGGCATGTTAAAAAAAATAATGCACTTTGTGACTTCAATAATAAATATGGCAGTGCCATGTTGGCATATTTTTCCATAACTTGAGTTGATTTATTTTGGAAAACCTTGTTACATTGTTTAATGTATCCAGCGGGGCATCGGAATCGGTAATTAAGAGTTGGACAATATCGGAATATCGGATATCGGCAAAAAACTGAGGTGTTCCTCCAGGCACCCCTTTAAGTCCTCTTCTTTTTGTCGGTTACAATTTTATTTTGTCCTAATGTGATTTATGTAACTAAGGTGTTGCTGTAGCTTGTTTACTTCAGATGCAGTCAGTAGTCATTTGGTCAACTTCTTTAGTTATACTAGTGGTGTTCCTCAAGGTTCCATCTTAGGTCCTCTCTTTTTCATCATTTGGGCCATTCAACTGGTGGCCCGCAAGTTCAGTTCAAAACTAACATTTCTGCAGCAAATTCCTAAAAACGTTAGAGTGCTCCTGCTGTATAGAGGAACTTGGACCACTGTAAACACATTTGAACTTTGCTAGCAAACATAGAACAGTGGGGTCCAAACTTGTGATTGAGGCGTTCCTCAAGGCTCACATTTTAATACTTACCTTTTTGTCAGTTAACAATTTTTTTATATATATAATGTGATTTATGTCACTAGGTGGTTGTTGTAGCTTGTTTACTTCATATGCAGTTAGTTGTCATTTGTTCAACATCTTTAGTTATTCACTTGGTGTTCCTCAAGGTTCCATTTTAGGTCCTCTCTTTTTCATTAGTTGGGCTATTTAATTTCAGTTAAAAAAAACTTGAGAATCATATTTTCTGGATTCTTTAAAAAACACGAGTGCTGTCAAAGAGGATTTCTGACTAGCTTTTTTGCAGAATGTCCTTAAAGGCCTACTGAAACCCACTACTACCGACCACGCAGTCTGATAGTTTATATATCAATGATGAAATCTTAACATTGCAACACAAGCCAATACGGCCGGGTTAACTTATAAAGTGCAATTTTAAATTTCCTGCTAAACTTCCGGTTGAAAAACTCCTTTGGATATGACGTATGCGCGTGCCATAGCCAGTAGAACAGAGGTATGGCTTCCCCATTGAGGCCAATACAAAAAGCTCTGTTTTCATTTCATAATTCCACAGTATTCTGGACATCTGTGTTGGTGAATCTTTTGCAATTTGTTTAATGAACAAAGGAGATTGCAAAGAAGAAAGTTGTAGGTGGGATCGGTGTATTAGCGACTGGCTGTAGCAACACAACAAGAGGACTTACTTGGATAGCAGACGCGCTAGCCAATGTTAGCCACTAACCGATGCTAGCCGCCAACCGCATCTGTGATTGGGTGAAGTCCTTCGTCGCGCCGTCGATCGCTGGAACGCAGGTGAGCATGGGTGTTGATGAGCAGATGAGGGCTGGCTGGTGTAGGTGAAGCGCTAATGTTTTTATCATAGCTCTGTGAGGTCCGGTTGCTAATTTGCTAAGTTAGCTTCAGCGTCGTTAGCAACAGCATTGTTAAGCTTTGCCAGGCTGAGAATTATTAACCGTGTGGTTACATGTCCACGGTTTAATAGTATTGTTGATCTTCTGTCTATCCTTCCAGTCAGGGATTTATTTATTTTGTTCCTATCTGCATTTGAGCCAGATGCTATCACGTTAGCTCAGTAGCTAAAGAGCTTCGTCGATGTATTGTCGTGGAGATAAAAGTCACTGTGAATGTCCATTTCGCGTTCTCGACTCTCATTTTCAAGAGGATATAGTATCCGAGGTGGTTTGAAATACAAATCCGTGATCCACAATAGAAAAAGGAGAGAGTGTGGAATCCAAAGAGCCAGCTTGTACCTAAGTTACGGTCAGAGTGAAAAAAGATATGTCTTTCACTGCATTCTAGTCCGTCACTCTAACGTTCCTCATCCACAAATCTTTCATCCTTGCTCAAATTAATGGGGTAATCTTCGCTTTCTCTGTCCGAATCGCTCTAGCTGCGTTGAAAACAATAAGAAAATATGAGGAGGTGAACAACTGACTATGTCACGCTACCCGGTAGGGGCAAGGCTTTTTTTTTATCAGAGACCAAAAGTTGCGAACTTTATCGTCGTTGTTCTCTACTAAATCCTTTCAGCACAAATATGGCAATATCGCGAAATGATCAAGTATGACACATAGAATGGATCTGCTATCCCCGTTTAAATAAAAAACATTCATTTCAGTAGGCCTTTAAAGAGCATAGTGCTCCTGTAACACTGACAAACTAAATAGACCAAAATCAAATGTCTATTGTAGAGGACACTGGTTCTCAGGAATATAGAAAATAAGAATAATGGTTAAGGGAGAGGTCCGCCTCCCGGTCTTTGTAGAAGTGTGACCCCCAAAACAATTGAGCTGAATATCCCTGCTTTATATCCTCTTAAGAACCAGCGTCCAGGCACTACTTTAAGTCCTCTTTTCATGATGTGATTTCTGTAAATAAGGTGTTGCTGTAGCTTGCTCATTTGTTCAACTTATTTAGGTATAGTAGTGGTGATCTTTAAGGTTCCATTTTAGGTCCCCTCTTTTTCATCATTTGGGCAATTCAACTTCAGTTAAATCAACTTGAGAATCAAATTTTTCGGATTCTTAAAAACACAAGAGTGCTGTCATAAAGATGATCTTTGACTTGCTGTTTTGCAGAAAGTTAAAAAAACAACAACAGCAGGGCACTTCTGTAAATAACAACAATGATGTTGGGGGAATATTTTAATTTCTTTGGGTAAAATAAAACGTCGTAGAAGGTACTGACTTTGGCCTTGGTTTTGTTCGAAGAAGATAAACACAAATCTAACCTGTTTCGTATCTATAAGCACACATATATATTCTCTAGTTTTAATGGTGTTAGGATGTAATGGGTGCAGAGAGTGAGAGTGGACCAGAATGTGTGTGTGCCCAACACATACCAGGGGGTGGAGGTCTTGCTTCTCCGGGTTCTCTGGACCACCAATGACGCACATGACAGCCGTGTTCATCTTTGCGAACAATGATTTATTTTGCAATAATCTGTGCTTTTCAGCCATGTTAAAGTTTATCTCGCTCGTTCTCCACCATCAACAACCTCCTCTCCTTCCCGACTGCTGCCTTTAACAGAGCGACAGGTGACCAGACAAACACTCACAGCTGTGTCATCTGCGTCCTGTCACTAATCTCGAAGCCGATCCTGACACACCCCGCTTCGCTGCAGGTCCGCAGGCCACGCCTCCCCACACAGGGTTTCCCCTTAATGTAACTGAATGTAGCGCACCGCCACGGCAAAATACTAGCCGCCACACCTTCGAAATATTTCTTTTTTAACGTGAAAACTTTTACTTGTGTTGCCAATGTTATGCTAAGAAACGGCACAATTCCAACACGTTTTACCTCCCGTGCAAACACTTTCGTCTCCATGCTTCCCCAAACACGCAACACTTCCTCATTCTCCACCAATCTGCTTACAGGCACAGACGATGTGTTTGTGATCATAGGAAAATGAAAAATCTAATCAAAACCAAACAAACATAAAGTATTACCACCATCAGGTCGTTACAGTATGAATGGATATATATATGTATATATATATATATGTATATATATATATATATATATATATATATATATATATATATATATATATATATATATATATATATATATATATATATATATATATATATATATATACACATATATGTATATATACGTTAGGTCAGGAAAAAACACAGAGGCTATTTCATCCCTACAAGCCTGTTTCGCAGGTTTCCCTGCTTTTCAGGGGATTTTATAAATTGTGGGATTTTCCTGACCTAACGTATATTCCGCTCTACCCTGGTATTGAGCACTGTATAACGGATAAACCACAGAAACCTCGACTATATATATATATATATATATACTGTATATATGTATATATACAGTATATATATCTGTATATATGAATATCATGCTCGCTGCAGCACACTTTTTGTCGTGGACGTGGAGGGACAGAAGTTTGTAAACAGGAGTACAGTCTATGATAACACCAGAAAAAGGTGCTTATTTATACTTTCTGAATAAATTATGTGATAATGTTCATCAGTCAACTCATTGGTGTTCATTTTCAATCTATCAAGATGAAAACATAATATCAAAATCAAATTACAGGATGTTATTTGAAGTGAAGTGAAGTGAATTATATTTATATAGCGCTTTTCTCAAGTGACTCAAAGCGCTTTACATTGTGAAACCCAATATCTAAGTTACATTTTTAAACCAGTGTGGGTGGCACTGGGAGCAGGTGGGTAAAGTGTCTTGCCCAAGGACACAGCGGCAGTGACTAGGATGGCAGAAGCGGGTATCGAACCTGGAACCCTCATGTTGCTGGCACGGCCACTCTACCAACCGAGCTATACCGCCCCATTTTTATGTAGTTTGCTCATTTTTCTTGACAATGTGGTTTATATATTTTTTTACATATGTAGCATCATCTACAAAGATACAAAGAATTGCCATTGCAACATCTAGTGGACACATTTAGAACAGCAGTTTCTTTCATTCAAAAATTTTGGCTCATTTTTATGCTAAGCAAACTCATCCCGCGGGCCGGATAAAACCTGTCCGCAGGCCGTACGTTTGACACCCCTGCTCTAGACTTTAGATGGCTCTGTCCTCCCTCCAGCGCTGGCAATTGTTTGTATTTACTTATTTTCGTAATTAAATTGTCAAACATCAATTCGAGTCACCTGGCTTTATTCAGACAGCCTTTAGAATAAAATGATCTGGATTGACTCCTCCCTCTGAAAGGGAAGCTCCCAATAACTTCATGATGCAATTATATATTCAAAAAAAAAAAAAGACACAAAGGTTTTTGTTTTTTTAAAGCATTTTATTGCCTTTTTTTTTTTTTAGAAAAACAATACAAAAATTCTGGAACAATGTTTTGGGTGAACTGCAATCATTCACATGGTACAGTAAAGTGCTTTAATCAAATTTGTGTTGTAAGTGTAGTTTGAGATGGTGCTAAAAATCAAGTCGCCCTCAGCTTGACGACTGTTTTTAACCTCCACAGGCAGGGTTATACAATGTGTTGGCTTTGATTGGTGTTGCTGGATCATAAATGCCTGTGGACTACATTCTTATCGCGGGAAGGCTGATTTGAACACTTTTTACGTCAAAATGACAAAAAATAAAAAAACTCTTTTCCCCATAAGACAGTGTAAAAACTGCCACAAAAAGAAGAAATGATCATGACCAAGAAAACTCTTATTACACCAAACAGGATATAGAGTATGGCCCATGTGTGTGTGTGTGTGTGTGTGTGTCCAAAAGCAGCTGATACTTGAGACAAATACAAAATACTGAACTGGATTAGGTGTTTTTCAAAACCCCAGGATTGCGCAATGCTTTTGGATTTAGCAAAGTAGTTTCCCAAATAGAGAAGAAACGGCTGCATATACAAATTCAAGTCTTATTATAAGACATAAATGGTGATGCATGTATAGAAGGTTTAGCAGGCTATTACAGTGTCCCCTTTTCCAGAGTACTGTGACTGCAGTGCTCAGTCAGGATGGAACCCACCTCCATCAGCAAGGTGATTTGGAACCCTCTTTTTTTTTTTTTTTTTTTGTGAAATCACACTTTAACTGAACTCGGACAAATTATTGCCAACTCTTGGGGGGAAGAAAACAAAACTCTGGGCAAGAACGCTCCAGCTCAACTAAAACTTCCAACTTTCTGACTCCGACTCAGGACTTTTAACACATGAAAACAAGCTTAAGGAAAACATCCGGTGTTTCACCTGAACTCAACAGCACCTCCATGATAATCAAAGTAGAAAAGTTAACAAAAATGAAAAGAAAAGTGGCACATTCACATGGAGTTCTTAAACATGAAAAAAGTAAACATAGTACAGCTACACATTTGTGGAAGACTTTTTTTTTTTTTGTTCTTTTTAGCGGAATGTTTTTCCTTTTTGTTTTTTTTTTGTTGTACGTGAAAAATCACTTTTCAATGATGTCAATATGTAGAAATGTTGAAAAATAAGAGAACACATTAAACGATAATAAGTGTATTCAATTAACAAAATGACATTGAGGTCACATCGGCCAAAATGTGCTTTTCCAACCCTTTTCTAACATTTGCTGCCAAAATAGCAAAGTTAGATCTGAAGCACACAATTTGCATTAATAATGAAAAAAAAAAAAAGTTTTGGGTGTGGCTGTGGGACAAAAAAAAAATTCTGCTTTATTCTCACCAACATACCAGATATGGTTGAAGGCTGAGCAACTCATTTTTGGGATGTGTGTGACGGTGCACCATAATATACACTGAACAGTATGGCAACTGGCCATGTTGTATCATTAATCAGTGTACTTGTTCAATCATAGCTGGCAGTGTGGACATTTTCTGCTCCTGGAGAATTACATCTCCCATGCTTTTGTGTTGAACGGAGACAAAAAAAAAAGTGTATCTTCCTCTCTCCACCCCCCTCACCCCCAGCCACACAATTAACTGCACCAGGCACAGACAGCATTGACTTACAAACCCCGTATACTTGAATTCCTCACAGACAGGAACAGCCTTCATCTTGGCATATTGCATAAACTTGTATGTGCATATTGACCATTCATGCGTTTACAGAACATTCCGGACAACTTAATTCACAGTGGATCCAGTTGTAACGTGGGAGCAGCACAAGAGGTTGTCCTTTGGTGTCGGAGCTTCCTTTCAAAAATAAGTGTTTCGCTGAACGGAGCAGGGGGAAAAAAATACATAACTTTAAAAAAAAAAAAGAAAAAAGAAAAATTCTCACTCCCCTCTCCCCAAAAACCTGGACGTGAGTCTGTACTTGCAGGCCCCCGGTCTGATGTGCTTCAGAAGTGCTGCAGAAGGTCAAAAAAGGCATTTAGAGGAAGAGCTGTGGTCTCCCCGCCCCTTACAGCGAGGCAGAAAAAAAGCCTGAATGGCGAGGAACCGAGGTCAGCTGGAGTCAAAAACGGGGAGCCCTGAATTGGGGGGGGGGGGGGGGGGGGGGGGGTCGTCCCGACGGAAGTTTGAGGTCAGCGTTGAAAAAAAGTTCAGGCACAATCGCCCACGATAACAAGCGGGGCCAAAAGCTGCCGAAGCTCAGCAGCGGACACGGGCCCAGCTTTGGGCTGGCTGCTTCGCTGCCTGCGCCGGGCCAGCTTGGAGTTGGAAGGAGGAAAGAGGCGCATGGAGGAGCCGGCGGCAGTGACCACGACCGGGACGTCCTGCTGCTGCTCCTCCTCCATGCCGTCCTGTTCAGCCAGCTGCCGGTTCACAGCCATGACTTTGTCGGCAAAGAACGTCAGATCCCTTGCATGGCTGCTTCTGAAGAATGGGAGAAACACAAGCTAAGTGTCATTGATGTTTATAAAAACATTAAAAATAAAAGTGCAATATCCTGCTGAGAACCAGCATCCACAGCAGTGGACATTTGTTTTTGAGAGTGCGGGGAAAAAAGCCGTGTGATGCAATACAAACATCCACTGTAGAGGACGCTGGATCTCAGGAGGATATTGTGGACAAAAAACTGTTTTCCTCACCTCTGATGAAAAAGAGGAGTTGGCAGCATGTTTGATCCATCCTAGGAAAGAACATCACATTCCATTTTTAGATTGAACTTAAACCCTCAAGTGTGTCCCCTCAAGAGAAATTAAGGTTCCAGTAGCAGCAAAACCATGTACAGTATACAGTGGAATCTCCATTTACAAACCCCTCATTGTACCAACTTTTTCCATTTACAAACCACAGATTCAGATAAAATAGGCTTTAGTGCACAACATTTTCATCCAACCATTGAATGTTGTGTAGGGCAGCCATTTTGTGCCAAGCTCGATCTGCAGTGCTCATTCAGTCACTTTAGCCTTTTAACAGCATTTTTCTAGTTTTGCTAGGTCAATACGAATCCAAAGAAAGCTACAGACTAGCAATGTATGGTTTGAAACTTTCAGGAAGCATCCACAGTGATGTGACAGTGTGTGTGTGCTGCAAATGAGGATAGTTCAGCTAGTTGTTTTGACGGTGTTATCGAACAAAAAGTTGATCCATTATCCCCCTGTTTGATATACAGTACTATATAATGCTTTACATTGTGTTAAAATTGTGCACACTTTTTCTAAAATATGGACTTGTCGAGACTGGAACCCATTATTCATACTTGCATTGTTTATTGTGGTGAAATTTGCTTAAATATACACACTTTGCTAGTAAAGGACCCATTGAGTTGGTAAATCGAGATTCCCCTGTACAAGTAAATGGCAAATTAGCAAAAATGATGGCCACTCACCCCCTCCACCCACGGGTGCTGCAGCACCTGGCTGGCACTAAGGCGATTTTTGGCATCCCGCACCAGAAGTTTGGATATGAGATCTTTGGCACTTGAGGAGATATGAGCCCAGTCCTTGTCAGGAAACTCGTACTTTCCTTCTTGAATACTTTCAAACAGGGTGTTCTATGCGAGGAGTGAAACAAATGTTGGATTTAATCAAGTATGTACAAATTAAACGAGGGCGGAGCTATAGGGATTGTTCCCCGCGCTCACCTGGCACGTGTGGCAGGGTTCCCCCAGTTCCCAGCCACAGCCGCCACCGCAGCGGCCAACAAAAGGCGGGTAACCGCTCAGCATGATGTACAAGATGACGCCGAGGCTCCAGAGGTCACAGCGCTTGTCATAAATGGTTGCCTCCTCGCTGAAGGCCTCTACCACCTCGGGGGCCATGTATTCTGCAGAGCCACACTGACGGGAGAAACAAAGATGGTTAGGAACCGCTGCTGTTCACATTCCTCACTTCAGCTGATATCTTGTGTTTAAAAGCGGGAGGACTACACTCGGGCTTGTTGACGGTCACATGCTTATCGGGAACGGGCCGCTGCGCGGCGTTTCTTTTTGCGGTAAGGATGCCAAGTAAACACGTTGCGCAACCGCTGCACTACATCAACCGAGACAGGTTTGCAGGAACACCCAGTCCCTGCTTGGACCACCCAGCAGCCACACACAACACAGGGGGGAAAATGATTGAAGCCTTTACAAAAATAAAAAACACGAGGCTCCACCCTGACGTTGTCTTGTTATGTCACTAAGAGAGGAATTAGGGCAAACAGAGCAGGAAAAAGGAGGATTGAGCAGTCCTGCAGAACCACAGACTGGGCAGAGCAACTTACAAACAACTCACTTCTTTGAACAGCTTTCATTGAGCAAGACTATTATATGACATCCCAGGCAGCTCCGCCCCCTCCACTTCCTCGTCCATATTTATGTCATGAAATTTGCTGCATAGGAATGTCAGCTTGGACAAAGCTGCTTCTGTCGCAGCCAAAATCCCAACCCCCACATTTTAACCATGGACACGTCTGGAAAGCCTGCACGCCCCAGACAAAGCCCCCTCAGGATACAGGGCAAATGCAATTGTCTGAAATGCAACTTCACCAAAACTGCTTTCAGAGCCTAAGTAAGGGTTAAAGTCTGTGTGCAACTCTGAGAAGAGCCAGTGAAATAGCACAGACTTGCATTTAACATAGGTGGTTTTGTGGTGCTCTGCTGCCTCGTCAAACTTTCCAGTGCGCTGTAGATAGCATCCGCTAATGCAGGATTTGTTGGTAACGCAAGCCGGGGCTTTTCTGAAACCATGTGACTAGTCAGGCCATGTTGACGCCACG
The DNA here is from genome assembly GCF_033978785.1 of Entelurus aequoreus. Classification (NCBI taxonomy): domain Eukaryota; kingdom Metazoa; phylum Chordata; class Actinopteri; order Syngnathiformes; family Syngnathidae; genus Entelurus; species Entelurus aequoreus. Next base: position 33,844,925 of record NC_084749.1, on the reverse strand, counting down.
CACACTCCACACCTTTGCTGTTGGTAAACAGGATCACCTGACAAGGCTTTAACACTCAGATGTGTGACAAGTGACGCAAGCGCTGCAAATGTTTTAACATTTGGGCTGCCTTTTTCCCATTTTCAGATCTAAAATAGTGCACATGAGCTTTTTGTTTTATGGCATACAGACAGGCAGTCTCTTGTGCAGCCTTCCTAGTAAACTAAATTTAGCCTTTTCCTAGAAAGGTCCATCTACATTGCATCTTACTCCAATTTGCCAAAGAAACACATTTGACCTGGACTCAAATATTGTGCAACAGCAGCTGTAGCATAAGCAACGAGGCATACAGTGCACACAAGCAGGGAGATGGAAATCAGATAACATTGTTCCTGTGACCAAGGCAAAGGGAAAAAAATAAAAACAAGTTAGGGAGTATGAGCAGGGAGATTGCTCCTCCCAGTGACCCTCCCCCTCCCACCCATCAAGCCAATCACATCTCAGTTGCTAGGTATGGGAGGTACAACAACAAAAATCCAGTGGAAAAAAAGATTTCCAGAGCTTCTTTGTATAAAGGACATAAAGAAAATAAAGAGCCAGGTCGGGGCCACAGGGCTGAAACTATGCAGAGAGGGTGGACAGCGTCCTGCATTGTTTTGCAAGCACCTTATATAACTGAACGGTCCCTGTATTTAAAAAATGCCTTCCATTCTACATTCCAAGGCTAGAACAAGCTTTGCAGTAAAACATGTTTGAATTATGATATTAAACAGTTAATTTTACCTGACTAAGTTGGTATAGGCTGTACATTTGAGGCCCCACAATGTAAACTCTACTGCAAATAGCACAGGTAGAGGCTCTTCCTTCATTAGTTTAAAGCAGGCATACTCAACTAAATTGTTTGGGGGGGGGCACATTTCCAGAAACCTAAGGACAGAGGAGCCGGACCTCATTCTTCACTATTAGTTGTATTTTGTTTATTGTGGAGAACCAGTGTTCTCTACAGTAGACATTTGATTTTGTTCCGATTATTTTGTTAGAGTTACCGGAGCACTCTGCGGTTTTTAAGGACCTTTTGCAAAAAAGCAAGTCAAAGATCATCTATATGCCAGCACTCGTGTTTTTAAGAATCTGCTGCAAAAATGTGAGTCTCTCACAAGTTTTTTTTAAACTGAAGTTGAATAGCCCAAATGATAAAAGTAGACTGAAAACAGAACACCACTTGTATAACTAATTGTAAATGGTACTTGTGTAGCTAATGAAGTTAAACAAATTTTTGTTTTGAACAGAACTCAGGGGGCGGTATGGTGTCATTCTCAGGCCACCAGTTGAATAGGCCTGGTTTATAGGAAGATAAAGTTACCAGTGTAAACCCCCGCTCACCCCCTTCCACACAACATTCCTGCAGGCAAAAGCACCTTCCATCACCTGTTCTTGTCCGTCCATCCATCCATCCACCAAACACACAGACCGTTTGTGTCAACACAGCAAACATCAAAACCAGTACACGGGCAAGCTTCCCACTTTTCCGGGCACATTGCTTTGAGGTATTTGGCCAGTGTTGTGACGACAGTGTGGAGGGGGGGTTAAACAATCATAACCTCGAACTCACGGGCATCAATATTTGCCACTGATAAGTAGGCCGTGGACCTTCAACAGAAGGATATCGCGCGGAGTATTGCTGATACCACAAAATGATAAGGTGAACTGGGAGCTGCCAGGCTGGTACAATGACAAACTAATCAGGAGAGCCGAGCATAACACCACCAAAGTACGACCAATAGGCAGGCAGCACCAGACTTGATAGACATGTTTTACGGCCATGAAAGCACTGCTTATCCGCTTGAAGTGACATTGCTGCACAGAGGGAAGTGACTTATCTGAAACATGTGACGTCAGACTTGCCACAGTCAAGCCAAAACAGCAACAACAACCCTAAAGACTAGTTTTAGTGGCCAGAGATCACACATTCAACTTTGAGTGACAGAAGGTCAACTTAATGAGAACTTACAGGAGTGAGAAGCTCAGGGGTGGAGATGGGCGAGCTGTCACTGTTCAGTTTGATGCCACTGCCCAGGTCAAAGTCGCAAATCTTCACAGGGGAAATCTGAGAGAGAGATATTCTAATTTAGAACAATCACGTTGGATCCTTTATGGCCTTAATACAATCTGAATTACTAATTTAGAACGATCACGTTGGATCCTTTATGGCCTTAATACAATCTGAATTACAGTCTTTATCACCATACTAGAGCATTTTATTAAATCATGGCTGAATTAGTTGCCTTTTTAAATCATACATAAACCTTGTTTGATACTTGCCTTGTCTACACGTTCGCAGAGGATGTTTTCAGGTTTGAGGTCTCTGTGTGCCATCCCTGGAAATAAATAATGTTTTGGTCAGTCCATAAAATAACAGTGAATATTTAAATCCATCTCATTTGTGCATTTTTTCCTTGTGTTCTCACCCTTGTTATGCAGGAAATCCAGAGCTTTGGCAATGTCCTGCACAACAATTCTGGCTTCCTGCTCACTGAAGTGCTGCCTCTTGTGAATGTGCGCCAAAATCGAACCTATGAGGGAGGGACATTAGAGCACATCAGGTATTTACACAAAGCAAATACAAAGAAAGTCATTTTTTACATGGTAAAACAAAGTCGCGTGATGAAAGCGGCTATTAACCAACCTCCTCTCAGCTTTTCAAACACCAGGTAGAACTTGTCTTCCTCTTCAAAGAACTCCACCAACTCCAGGATGTTACTTCAGAAACGAGAAAGAGCCATAAGCAAAGGACACAACATCTTGGTTTCAGAGCGATGTGTTTAAGTTACAGATGAGGATTCGTACCTGTGACCCTGGCACTGGTAGAGCATTTCAACCTCACGGAAGACTCTGCTGCGGCTGTGGCCTGGTCTTTTTTCTATTATCTGGAGAAAAAAAGGCCACATGTTTTCAGCTATGGACACTCAACGACGTAATACTGTAGTAAATTATAGGTAAAGCGTTTATATTTGCGGATATGACTCTCACTGCTACCACTAAATCCAACATCTGTGTCCACAGACTGAGCAGATTACATGTTCCGTACACGGGCTCAGCAAAGCCCAGGCCTGTGTTTTCCCTGGTTACCGAGATGAATCCCACCATGTGACGCAGTTGCAGGAATAGTTTAACCTACTTTCAGCGCTTCCAGGCCCAAACAGTGTTAACGCACAAAGTCACAGCATCTCTATATTTAGTACAATGTGACAGCCTTGTTTAAATCTCAAGTGTTCTTAAGGAGCCGCAAGTGTTCACTTTAGAACATTCCGTCGACTAATCCCGAACGGTTTACCGTAACAAAACACTCTAAATATAACTTTTCCCTGCCAGGGGGTCCCCCCTCTCATGAGACTGCTGACACCAATGCAAAAAAGGCCTGAATTTTCCAGTCCTGGCCTGGTATTGTTTGCTCACATGTTGTGAATGTTTCTCTTCCCGCTAGGTGGATTATGGGAGGCCCACCATGGTTTGCGTTGCGACGTGTCTGGGATTAATGAACAGACAAGAGTTCTGTGAGCAGTTCAAAGACACCCACCCCCTTGCACACTGCCAGTCTGAGTAGGCAGCACAAAAGACAGCGAATCGGCCCGTCATTTTTATTTCTAAGAAATTATTAATTCAATATGGATTCGTCGAAAGAACAGGATGAGAGGGCTGATGGGCGTCACACAGGATGTTCAAACCTCCATCTGAGGCAGTAAAGTGGTAAATATGCACTGCAGGCTGTGCTTGACCTTGGTGCTGAGGCTTTGTTACAATTGCACCACAAGGAGCCCCCCACACATGCAACCCGCCAGTCTGGGGGGGGAGGGGACAGACAGGACATCTGGCAGTAGATGTCTGAGCCCACACGTCCAACAAGCAAATGACCGCCAGTAACTGCCTATACCACACGTTTACGACCCCCCCCCCCCTCGTCGTCCCCATACAGCCATGTCCCATTGGGATCCACTGAAGCACAGCAGAGTAAACAATAGCAACAGATCATCACATGACCAAATCTGTGCTTCTGAAATATTAATTTGTATGACACAGATACGTTCTCAATGGGGACCAGCTAAAGAATCTGGGTTATATCCAACCAGAGTCCACAGCAGTGGACATTTGTGAGTTTTGTTTCCTTTGAAATATGTAATTTAGACAAAAAATAGAACAACGAACATCCACTGCAAAGGACGCTGGTTTTTAAGAGGATCTAAAGCAGGGGTATTCAGCTCAATTGTTTTGGGGGCCACATTTCAAGAAACCTAAGGACCAGGAGGCGGACTTCTCCCTTAACTATTATTTTTATTTTCTATATTCCTTAGAACCAGTGTCCTCTACAATAGACATTTGATTTTGGCCTATTTAGTTTGTCAGTGTTACAGGAGCACTATGCTCTTTAAGGACGTGCTGCAAAAAAGCTAGTCAAAGATAATCTTTGACAGCACTCTAGTGTTTTTGAGAATCTGAAAAATTTGATTCTCAAGTTTGTTTGTTTTTTAACTGAAGTTGAATAGTCTAAATAATGAAAAAGAGAGGACCTAAAATGGAACCTTGCGGAACACCAAGTGAGTAACTAAAGATGTTGAACAAATGACTACTAACTGCATATAAGGTAAACAAGCTACAATAACAACCTAGTTACATAAATCACCTTATATATAAATAAAAAATTGGTAACTGCCAAAAAGGTAAGCATTACAAGTTGTGCCTATGTTTGCTGGCATTAAATGTCAATGCAAGGATCTGTCAATGCGTTTTTGAAATGAACTCAGGCCACCAGTTGAATAGCCCAAATGATGAAAAAGAGGACCTAAAATGGAACTTTGAGGAACACTACTAGTATAACTAAATAAGTAGAACAAATGACAACTGACTGAAGACTGAAGTAGACAAGCTACAACAACACCTTAGTTACATACCGGTATATATCATGACAAAAAATGTGTAACTGACAAAAAGATAAGGGTGCCTTCTGTAATGCCTCCGTTATGTAAACCACAAATTTGGGTCAGTGTTCAATGTTTGCAAGCAAGAATGTGCCAATATATTTACAATAGTCCAAGTTCCTTTATATAACAGGAGCACATGGGCTGCCAGTTGGATAAACCCTGATACAAACCAAATAAAGGCTTTTGATGCATGCAAAAACTAGTGGGTGAAGTGTCAAGAATTGTAAAAAGAAAACTGCAGTGTTATGTACTAGAAGGAAATTATTTCACAATGTTTTGTTCCTTCAAACGAGGAAATGAGAAGTATTTTTGCGAAAAAGAAGTCCTCTTAAATAGGCGTGTCTTCATAAGAGAATTTAAAAAAAGAAAAACATTTTAAAAGCAAACCACGGAATAAAGCAGTGTAAACACACTGGGTCACAATGTTCAACCAGCGCCGCCCACCGCCTACCTCCCTCCCTCTATATATGGGTTTTGTCTTGGCAGCACACAATGTTCTCGCTCTCTCTCCGTCTCTCAGAGCCACAACTCTATGCAATAGGACTCTGTGAAAGGGCGGGTCTATCCCTCCCTTTTCTCTGATAGGCTGACTGCAAGTAAAAACAGTGCGGGGAGTGTCTGCTGACGGCAGCTAATTCCAGCACACAAAGAGAGAGTGTGGCAGCCAATGTACTTAACTGAGCAGGGAAAAAAATATCCTGCTTGAGGACCCAAACGTCCTTTAACAAGATAATTAATGAACAGCTACAGTGAGAGCAACACTTTTGAGTTGATGCCTGGCTTACCTTGACAGCATACTCATTGTTGGTGATGAGGTTGATACACGTTTGCACCCTGGCATAGGCACCTTCTCCCAGTACTTCCTCCTGCAGTCTGTATACATCTAGAAGAGGTACAAACCATGTTAAATGATCCAGTTTATATTCGGAAGATGCTATGGTCCAGCATGGAAAGTGTTGCTTACCCTCAAATCGTCCAGAGAAACTGTCCGTTGCCCTGCAACGTTTCTTCTTCTTGTGTCTCTTCTTGGCGTCAGGGATGTCAATAGGCTGGCTGGAGGGTATGTCTGTCAAAAAAATTGTTTACATCAGAGGTGTCAAACCCATTTTCATTGAGGGCCTCAACGTAGTTCTGGCTGCCTTCAATGGGCTGCTTGTAACAGTGAATATATATGAATTTTAATAAATAATCGCTTTGTGATGTTGTACAAAATGACTGACTGCATCTGAAGTGAACAAGCTACAGCAAGACCGTAGTTACACAAGTCTCATTTATAAAAAATGGTAACTGCCAAAAAGGAGAGAACTTAAAGGGGTGCCTTGAGGAACACCTCAAATCACAAGTTTGGACCCCTGTGTTCTATGTTTGCAAGGAATGTTAAAATGCCAAAGCAAGAATCTGTGTTTACAGTGGTCCAAACAGTGACAACATGCTTTGAAACCTCACAAGTCAAGGTAGCAAGCAGATATTTATTTCCATTTTTACAGTATATGATAGATTTGTTGCATGATCACATTATATTAACATTTAAAATATGAAATTTCATGCACTACATATATATATTAAAAAAAAAGATTCATTATTTATTAATTGCATTTATTTATTTTTCTTTAAATGGCACATTTTCAGGCTTTGGCGGGCCACATTTAATAATGTGGCGGGCCAGATCTGGCCCTGGGGCCTTGCATTTGACACCTGTAGTGTATATCTTCAAAAAGTTGAAAAATACTCAAGACTATGATGCACTTCCTGAGCTAGTAAACATTATTCCTTTGTTTTTTTGAGTCACTCACTAAAGTGTATCGGGTGCTTAAGTTCCACTCCAAATTGAACCCACACCTGTTGCAGAACTCACTCATTTACCATAAAGTTCTATAACAGCAAAAGTTGCACCTACCGTGCCTTGGGGAGGAATCAAAATCAAATGTTGAATCAAGAAGATGAGATCCATTTTTGGTGAAGTCATCTGTGGCAAAAGGATTTTGGCCCTGGAAACGTAATAAATGATTTTGTTAAGTCACAACACCTTTCTCGCAATAGATATGCTCCTTGGCATTTTTTTTGGTAGTGTAGCTTTTAGAGAACACAACAGCAGGTGTTGGGTATTTTTAATCACTACCAAAAAAAAAACCTCCTAAACATGCAGAAAAAAAGACGAGTGCCTTATTTTATTTAATTAAACATCCACCCATGCATAAAGTGTCAGATGGCAAGGGAGCAAGATATGTTTGTTTACACTTAACACACGTGTGCAAAAGCATCGCCTAGTCTATAAAATCCGCTACACCTTCCTGATACCGAAGTACATGTCAAACTACTTCCTTAACATAAATGACCGCCATAACCACAACACTAAGGGGGAGCTCCACTAACCACGTTAAACCCAGATTCCGATCTAACAAAGGTCTTAACTCATTCTCTTTCTGTGCCACATCAATGTGGAATGCGCTCCCAACAGGTGTAAAAGAAGGGCATCTCTATCCTCCTTCAAAACCGCAATAAAAGTACACGTCCAGGCAACTTCAACACTAAACTAACACCCTCCCCGGATTGTTAATAATCAAATGTAAATAATCAAATGTAGATACTTTTTCTTATGCTTTCTGATCTCTCTCTCGCTCTATGTCCACTACTTGCTGTACATATCCTACCAAGTCAGACATACACTGTTTCAATGTTCATTTCTCTGTTCTCAACTGTTGATGACTGGAGTGATGTTAACAACCAAACCTAACCCCCACCCCATCCCACAAAATAATAAGTCAACATATATCGGGTCGTGTTGTTATCATGTAATTAAATTCGCGTAAAAATAATTAGAGTCCCAAAATTTTTTTTTTTTTTAAATAATTTAAAAAAAAAGAAGATGGACTTACCCGGTTGATAATGTTATAGCATTTCTCTGTTCTCAATTGTTGATGACTGGAGTGATGTTAACAACCAAACCTAACCCCCACCCCCTCCACATCCCACACCCCGGATTGTAAATAATGTAAATAATCCAATGTATATACCCTGATGATTATCTTGTGTGATGACTGTATTATGATAGTATATATCTGATAGTATTTATCTGTATCATTAATCAATTTAAGTGGACCCCGACTTAAACAAGTTGAAAAACTTATTCGGGTGTTACCATTTAGTGGTCAATTGTAGGGAATATGTACGTCACTGTGCAACCTACTAATAAAAGAATCAATCAATCAATAACGAACACCACCAACTCACCTTAAAAGAGCGGTGGAATCCAGTCACTTCGGTGATTTTATTTTGCACCATTTTTGCGTCGATTTGGGCGATTTTGTTGAGGGGAGGACGTGCGGCAGCTGCGGCAGTGGTGTCTGTCCGGCCTAAACGATTGCACTTTCTCCGAGCGCTTTCAGAGATCGTTGCGAGAGATCACACCGCGAAGGCTTGTCAGCTTGCTGCGACGCGTTAAACCGGAGCCCTGCGGACAACGCCATGACAAAACACACAATTATCATTTGAACACAAGCAAGTATTCCAAACACCATATTTGCAGCAAGCCAGCTATTATTGCGCGACAATTTCGTCAGCCATGCTAGGTAAACAGCACATGCTAGCAGGCTAGCTCGCATGACGTAAAGTTGGCTTGGCGTTGCGTTCGAGAAAGCGGACTGTCAAAAAAACCAAATAATTTCATTTAACCTAATGTTTTTATAGTACTACCAGTTTATTATTACTAAAAATAATAAATCAACATATATCGGGTCGTGTTGTTATGATGTAATTAAATTCGCGTAAAAATAATTAGAGTCCCAAATTTATTTTTTTTTTAAATAATTTAAAAAAAAAGAAGATGGACTTACCCGGTTGATAATGTTATAGCTCCAGTGTTGGCGTCGGTGTCGGACCCACTGCTTAGACAGCCGCAGAGGACGGTCGTGGAGGGGACAGGCAGGTAGAATTAACTTGGAAGGTGGTGAACTAGCGGCTGCTACCGGATTTTTATAACCTCATGGCTGACTCCTCCTTGGCCACGCCCCCTCCCACCCTCCCCTCAATCTCTTCAGATTGCGTCAGCGGGCTGGAAGGATCTCGTGTTTTCTAGGAGCGGGACCTCAACGGCTGCGTTCCATTTTGTGTCGTGACAATACACTTGCTAACTTTTTGAGTCTGATAGCGCCAACATGATCGTTTGTTTTGGACTAAGCTAACGTATATCTCATTATATTGATAAGAATTAAGAAAAAAACCTAGTATAATGTCTAGTTTTGTAAATTAGAAGGAAACGTGGACTTTTACGAATGTAGCTACCAACGAAATGGAACGCAGCCACATTGCTGTGAGTTGTTTCAGAGGCCCTCCGACAGGATGCATGGGCAGCATATAGGATTGTTTTGATGAAAAAGACGTGGAGGGGAGGAGACAGGAGGCTGGTGCAACATGTCAACATACAACATCCACCAGTTTAGACAATGACTATCTTAATATCACAGGAATGTTTTTGCTGATGTCATGAAACAATAGACCCACATGTTCAGACCATAATCCAACAATGTGTTCCATAAACAATAAACAATAATCTAACATCAAATATATATATCTATATAATAATAATAATCAAATTCAATTCCCAACACCTGCCGTTAAATGGCCTTGACCAAGTGGACATTGAACCAGCGTATGTTCACTTGCAGCAACATGACCTCATCTTTCTTGGCTTTATTCCTTGCACATACACACATGCAGACTCTCACACACTATTACAGTATTTCAGTAGATATAGAATAAAATATTCATTAAAAAAAACCCACAAGTTCATAAAGATCAGATGTAAGCAACAATTTTTGTAAAACATTTTTTTTTATAAGAAGCTAAAAACAATGGAAGGTAAATATATTTGTAGTAGTATAAAACAGTATAAAATTGTTTGTATTTACATTATGACTTTTTATTATGGTGTCAAATTTAACGAGTTGACGTATGCGATTAATCACAAAAAATATTTGCATTGCTCATGTACAGTGTCGACTCACATTAATCACCCAAATTATTTTGACATGACATGCTCCTTTTACTTTATCCACGCATTGTTAAAATAAACTCTGATGGGAGTTTAGATGAAACTGTTAGCACGTTTTGAGCAAATAAATGATGTACATTCAAGTAAAAATGTATTACATTCTAAAAAATAAAATTGCATTTGTGTCAAAACATTGGGCTCTTTTTTTTAAAGTTCATTTGAAATTAACAACCAAGCAATAACCTGAGATTAATGTGATTAATTAAAATTTAAAAAGTGTAATTAATCTGATTTAAAAATAATATCGTTTGACAGCACTAATACAAATATATCTGATCAAATTATTATAACAGTGAATATGTTCAACTATGTATTTTCACTGCAAAATCAAGACTTTGGAGACATTTAACAACAAAAACATATCATTATTAGTCTTGTATGTATCAAAATGTGCACTTTTTCTCGTTACGTTGCTCTTTTTAAATATTTTTTTTTAATGTTTGATCTGGTTTTTTTTATTTTTGTTTAATAAAGTTTTTAGAATGTGCTGCAGGCCCATTAAGAATAAGATGCAGTTAGCAAATTTTGTAAAAAAATAAAACAAGATAAATAAATAAAAAATAATATATATATATATATATATATATATATATATATATGTATATATATATATATATATTATTATATATACATATATATATATATATATATATATATATATATATATATATATATATATATATATATATATATATATATATATATATATATATATATATATATATATATATATATATATATATATATATATATATACATATAGTCAATGTTTCTGTGGTTTATCCGTTATACAGTGCTCAATACCGGGGTAGAGCGGGATATACGTTCCCTGCTCTTCAGGGGATTTTATATAAAAACATAGGCTTGTAGGGATGAAATAGCCTCTGTGTATATATATATATATATATATATATATATATATATATATATATATATATATATATATATATATATATATATATATATATATATATATATATATATATATATATATATATATAAACATTTGTATGTATATAATCATAATTTATCAAAGGTTATTACTTGCTTGCATATTTTAATTTACTTTAAAAAAAAAAATTACACAAATGTAATTCATTGTCAGAATGTCATTGAGGAACATTAATTAGATGGGTTACTTGAATGCATTACAATTATTTGCTCAAAACTTGCAAACAGTTTCATCTTAAGTCCCATCAGGGTGTATTTTGAAGTGAAATTGCCAGCGAGCACATCAGTCGGAGTCTCCTCGTTCATCTTTGCACTGAGGTATGCATTGATCTGATCACTGTCCCGCACCGCCTTTCAGGTAAACATCTGTGTTTAAGGTAAAGAAAATTGTGTGATTAATGCGATTATTTTAGCAACATTTTAGTAACATTTAGAGATGCTACCTCAGTAGAAGCATTTAAGTCCCATCTTAAAACTAATTCGTATACACTAGCCTTTAAATAGACCTCCCTTTTAGACCAGTTGATCTGCCGTCTCTTTTCTGCTCTGCCGCAGGAGAGGTTATTAGGTAACCACAGATGAATCGCTAGCTGTTCAAAGTCGGGACCCGGGTTTGGACCACTCATCTGTGCATCAGTTGGGGACGTCTCTGCGCTGTGACTTGTCTCCACTCAAGATGATCCCCTGCTGGCCCCCCTATGGACTGGACTCTCACACTATAATTAGATCCACTATGGACTGTACTCTCACACTATTAACTAGATCCACTCGACATCCCCACATCTGTGGTCCCCTCCAAGGTTTCTCATTGTATGCCATTGGGTTGAGTTTTTTCTTGCCCTGATGTGGGATCTGAGCCGAGGATGTCGTTGTGGCTTGTGCAGCCCTTTGAGAAACTTGTGATTAAGGGTTATATAAATGAACTTTGATTGATTGAGATATTTTTTTGTGATTGATCCCAAGTACCTCAAACTATTTCACCAGAGTAAGTGATGCTCACAGGTACTACACGAGAGAGGGAGTTCCTCAGACCTCGTCCACCCCAAATTCAAACCTCTCATGAGAAAAAATGCATTCTACCAGGGGCGTCACTAGCTCTTAAGGACAGGGGGGGCTTAGCCCCCAGGAGATGCAGGATGCGAGCGAACGTAGCGCACGAGCACAAAACTTCACAAACGGCTAACAAAGACTTTGAAATTATTCATTGTTATTATTATTATTTCAATCGGTTTAGTTTCAATCTGTGTTCAGTACAACAACAAACATGGGTTTGCACAGTGACATTTTGTTTACAGCATCAACAAGAAACAATTACTTGCATGATCCTTCATGATACACTGAAACACAATGAAAGTCATGGCATTAGCCTCTATGTTATTAAAGGCCTACTGAAATGAAATTTTCTTATTTAAACGGGGATAGCAGATCCATTCTATGTGTCATACTTGATCATTTCGCGATATTGCCATATTTTTGCTGAAAGGATTTAGTAGAGAACATCGACGATAAAGTTCGCAACTTTTGGTCGCTGATAAAAAAGCCTTGCCTGTACCGGAAGTAGCGTGACGTCACAGGTTGAAGGGCTCGTCACATTTGCACATTGTTTACACCAGCAGCGAGAGCGATTCTGACCGAGAAAGCAACGATTACCCCATTAATTTGAGCCAGGATGAAAGATTTGTGGATGAGGAAAGTGAGAGTGAAGGATTAGAGTGCAGTGCAGGACGTATCTTTTTTTGCTCTGACCGTAACTTAGGTACAAGGGCTCATTGGATTCCACACTCTCTCCTCTATCTATTTGTATTTTAAACCACCTCGGATACTATATCCTCTTGAAAATGAGAGTCGAGAACGCGAAATGGACATTCACAGTGACTTTTATCTCCACGACAATACATCGGCGAAGCACTTTAGCTACGGAGCTAACATGATAGCATCGTGCTTAACTGCATATAGAAACAGAAGAAATAAGCCCCTGGCTGGAAGGATAGACAGAAGATCAACAATACTACCAAACCCTGGACCTGTAAACACACGGTCAATGCTGTGCCGCCTGGCCAAGCCTAGCAATGCTGTTGCTAACGATGCCATTGAAGCTAACTTAGCTACGGGACCTCGACAGAGCTATGCTAAAAACATTAGCTCTCCACCTACACCAGCCCTCATCTGCTCATCAACACCCGTGCTCACCTGCGTTCCAGCGATCAACGGCGCGACGAAGGACTTCACCACGATGATCGTTGCGGTCGGCGGCCCGGAGACGGAGGAAGTCAACCCAGACAGGTGAGGACAGCGGCGCGGCGGCGGACGGCGTTGTAGCTTTCGACGACACCCCGGCCGCCATCAGAGTCGGCAAGAAACATATATTTCCCCAAAGTTACGTACGGGACATGCATGCACGTACGGGCAAGCGATCAAATGTTTGGAAGCCAAAGCTGTACTCACGGTAGCGCGTCTGCTATCCAACTCAAAGTCCTGGTTGTGTTGCTGTAGCCAGCCGCTAATACACCGATCCCACCTACAGCTTTCTTCTTTGCAGTCTCCATTGTTAATTGAACAAATTGCAAAAGATTCACCAACACAGATGTCCAGAATACTGTGGAATTATGTGGTGAAAACAGACGACTTAAGCTGGCCACCGTGCTATTCCAAAATATCTGCTTCAACCCGTGACGTCACGCGCAAACGTCATCATACCGAAACGTTTTCAGCCGGAAGTTTCCCGGGAAATTTAAAATTGCACTTTATAAGTTAACCCGGCCGTATTGGTATGTGTTGCAATGTTAAGATTTCATCATTGATATATAAACTATCAAACTGCGTGGTCGGTAGTAGTGGGTTTCAGTAGGCCTTTAATTCACAACATAGAGGCTAATGCCACAACTTTCGCTCACAATACAATAATTGTTTGTTCCCAAATATTTTGAAGTTGCACATATTACATTTTGGGCACATATGTGACTAAAATGGTTGTAAATTCAAGTCCTGGAAATATTACTTAATTACTTGAATTAAAGTAATATCTGGATCGGGATAATTTGGCTTGTATATAATATATTTATATATATATTATGGCAAGCCGTTAAGGAAATTAAATATATATGGAAGTCTGAATAGAAATGAGAAACATTTATATATACTGTAAATAAGAAAGACTTAGTCTGCTGATCTGAAAAAGAGCCAAAGCTGTCAAAGAGCTGAGGGACCATCTTCAAAGTGCAATGCTGAAACAAATAATGCAAACAATAAAATGTAACTTCCAGGGCTTGAGATTAAAGTAGTCCCGTCGTCCCCGGGACGATGGCTTTTAACCATTTTTTTTCTTTTTCTTTTTATGTATTTATTCATTTTACATTTTATATTAAATATCTTGGTTTTTCCACCCTCTGAAAATCCTATGAAATGTTTAACAAGCCATCCTATAATAATACAACAGCTATTAATGTAACAATACAATAAAACAAATATATTTAATGATGTTGTTTTCATTATTTTAACAATAGGCAAATGTATATTACTTTATATAGATTCTACAAGAAACACAAAACTTAAAAACTAAATTATTTACAATTGCAGACACAAGGTTCTTGTTCTGCAGTGCTGTGTGCTAATGTGCTTCATACACCTGCCAGACCGCAAGCAAGGTCGCAGAGAAAATGCGGACTGGATTTTGAGTGATGTGGGTATTTTCTATATGAACAAGTGGAATGGATTGGATACCGACGCACTAAAGGGGCTCTCTACCTTACACTATGAAGTGAGGGGAAACTGAGTGAATAATGACAGGTTATATGATTATTTATTTAAACTCATATTCGGGCCACTTTATAATGAATATGTCGGCATGTATTTGTAAAAAAAAAAAAAAAGATTTTTTTTTTAACACCAAATTATTTAGGGGGGCTTAAGAACATTTTAGGGGGGCTTGAGTCCCCCTAAAATAGGCCTAACAACGCCAATGCATTCTACTATTTTGCCACCACACAGTGCAATGCACTACCAACAGACCTTAAAGGCCTACTGAAATCCACTACCGACCACGCAGTCTGATAGTTTATATATCAATGATGAAATCTTAACATTGCAACACATGCCAATACGGCCGGGTTAACTTATAAAGTGCAATTTAAAATTTCCCGCTAAACTTCCGGTTGAAAACGTCTATGTATGATGACGTATGTGCGTGACGTCAATCGTTGAAACGGAAGTATTCGAACACCATTGTATCCAATACAAATAGCTTTGTTTTCATCGCAAAATTCCACAGTATTCTGGACATCTTTGTTGGTGAATCTTTTGCAATTTGTTTAACGAACAATGAATACTGCAAAGAAGAAAGTTGTAGGTGGGATCGGTGTATTAGCGGCTGGCTGCAGCAACACAACCAGGAGGACTTTGAATTGGATAGCAGACGCGCTATCCGACGCTAGCCGCCGACCGCATGGATGATCGGGTGAAGTCCTTCGTGGCTCCGTCGATCGCTGGAACGCAGGTGAGCACGGGTGTTATAAATAAATAAATGATAAATGGGTTATACTTGTATAGCGCTTTTCTACCTTCAAGGTACTCAAAGCGCTTTGACAGTATTTCCACATTCACCCATTCACACACACATTCACACACTGATGGCGGGAGCTGCCATGCAAGGCGCTACCAGCAGCCATCAGGAGCAAGGGTGAAGTGTCTTGCCCAAGGACACAACGGCCGTGACTAGGATGGTAGAAGGTGGGGATTGAACCCCAGTAACCAGCAACACTCCGACTTTGCCACGCCGTCCCTTGTTGATGGGCAGATGAGGGCTGGCTGGTGTAGGTGGATAGCTAATGTTTTTAGCATAGCTCTGTGAGGTCCCGTTGCTAAGTTAGCTTCAATGGCGTCGTTAGCAACAGCATTGTTAAGCTTCGCCAGGCTGGAAAGCATTAACTGTGTAGTTACAGGTCCCTGGTTTAATAGTATTGTTGATTTTCTGTCTATCCTTCCAGTCAGGGGTTTATTTCTTTTGTTTCTATCTGCAGTTAAGCCCGATGCTATCACGTTAGCTCCGTAGCTAAAGTGCTTCGCCGATGTATTGTCGTGGAGATAAAAGTCACTGTGAATGTCCATTTCGCGTTCTCGACTCTCATTTTCAAGAGGATATAGTATCCGAGGTGGTTTAAAATACAAATCCGTGATCCACAATAGAAAAAGGAGAGAGTGTGGAATCCAATGAGCCAGCTTGTACCTAAGTTACGGTCAGAGCGAAAAAAGATGCGTCCTGCACTGCACTCTAGTCCTTCACTCTTACGTTCCTCATCCACAAATCTTTCATCCTGGCTCAAATTAATGGGGTAATCGTCGCTTTCTCGGTCCGAATCGCTCTCGCTGCTGGTGTAAACAATGGGGAAATGTGAGGAGCCTTTCAACCTGCGACGTCACGCTACTTCCAGTACAGGCAAGGCTTTTTTTTATCAGCGACCAAAAGTTGCAAACTTTATCGTCGATGTTCTCTACTAAATCCTTTCAGCAAAAATATGGCAATATCGTGAAATGATCAAGTATGACACATAGAATGGATCTGCTATCCCCGTTTAAATAAAAACAATTCATTTCAGTAGGCCTTTAAAATTCGAACTTCCCCACTAAATTTTAAAATTGCCATAAAATCATGGCTCAGCTCATCCTCTACCTGATCTGAACCGAAATTGATCCCCAGCAACTTTCCGAAGCATCAAACAGGTTTATATGTGGTTATAGGGTATATATATTTTCTCATTCTGTTTTGCACACTCTTGGAGTCAACATATGCATAGTCATGTACATAGTGTCATGTACATAGTGTCATGTACATGGTGTATATACCCTCCAACCCCCATTTTTTGTATATATTGTTTTTCAAATCACCTGACATGTATACTGTGTATATGTACATCATTTTTCCATTTTTTTAAACGTAATTTTTTATATACATGTTACAAGTTATATATCTTTTATTATTGAATGTATCAAATGTGATGAATATATGATGGATCACAATGGAAACAAGCCTTTTGGCTTTTTGTGCCATCCATTTGCCTTTTTAAAGCATTACATGGATTCAATTCTTTAAGATGTCAATAAACGTCTCAATCAATCAATCAAAAAACATTGTTACTTTTGACATCCCGACTTTGTACTATTTTATTAGTTTAATTGTATTTCAGAAAATAGAAACAAGCCGTGGGCTGCAAATGACCCCCAGGCCACACTTTGAACACCCCTGAACTACACCGAGTAAATAAATCCATTTCACTTGCTACACCACTTGTGTGTTACAGAGCTGGGGTCTATCCCAGCTGACTTGAGGCCAGAGACGGGTTACCCTCTGGACTGGATCAATCAATATACATAAACCAATAGGAAATGTCCTCCAATGGGATTAATCCATGAAGTGCTAGCTCTACCATGACACACAGTACATTTCTAAGTATTATTTTGAAGGCGCTAAGGTGAGCGTTATGGACGGTGTACAGTATACAGTACACAACACCCCTTTGCTTTGTGCGACAATGCAGACGTGGCACATTTTGGAGCCTTATGTTGAGGCCTGTTGAGACCCGGGTGGAAACTTTGTCTGGTACTTGTGACAATGAAAGAAATCCAAGAACTGTGGTGATGAAGAATCGTGACATGCCGGGGACGCAACGTGCTCGTGCTGCATTGAGGATATTACAAGGAAAGGCTCGTTTGTACACACTGTGTGTGTATATACTCCTGAGACACAACATTGACTTTTTGGTCCTCTGTAAGGGACAAGCATGTCACGGCCACAAGGGTGTCCAACTTCCATCGCAATATGAGAGACACTTTGACAAAAAGAAAGTAGAGAGGTGAGATATTTGTGTTTTATTTACACGACTGGCAACAATTGAATTGGCCCAATCTAGAAGTTGAAGCAAATATTCTTTCAGCCTTTGGTGAGCTCCTCAAAATGAGGTGTTGGAGACCCCTGATATACAAGAATGACACCTGGTGTGCTCTGAAGAGAACATCCTGGGCTTTACATGCAATTATTGTGTTTTTAAATGGAGACGTTCAGTGGTTGTTTTTTTTTTTTAACCCTTTTTTTGGTCATTTTAGAAATTTGTCAACATTTGGGCCATCATTTTAGTTCTGTTACTCCATATGGGATATTTTTGATCATGTCAAATTTAAAAATTGCAATCTAAAATGACTTTGTAAGCAGATGCTGGGAATTTAAACCCAACTTGTACCAGTGAGGAGAACATTTCCCCATTGAGCCCCATAATTTCTACTTGCACGAAACTCACACATTCTAATCATGCATTTTCTAATTTTAGGGTTTCATTTTGGAGGAAAAAAATGTGTGTAAATGTGTGTGTGTGTTCAAAGAGCATGACAGAGCAGTAAGTAAGTAAACATGACACTACCAAAACATGTAACAGTGCATCAAAAGCAATTGTAGTACTAATTTGATTTATGATGTATATTTATTCACCCCTAGCCGACCAATTTTATTATATGGAAAATCACACATTTTATGTGTCTTCTGAAGATAAAAAAATATGAATTATTTTTTTATTCAATGCAAAGGCATTAGAACAGGGGTGTCAAACTCATTTTAGATCAGGGGCCACATGGAGAAAAAATTACTCCCAAGTGGGCCGGACTGGTAGAATCACAGCACGATAACTTAAAAATAAAGACAACTTCAAATTGTTTTCTTTGTTTAAAAATAGAACAAGCACATTCTGAAAATGTACAAATCATAATAGTGTGGTTGTTTTTTTTACACTTACATGTTGCGGTTAATAGTATTCTATCTTTATATTTCGTTATTTATACTTTCTGAATAAATGATGTGATAATGTTCATCAGTCAACTCATTGGTGTTAATTTTCAATCTGTCAAGATAAAAAAATGATATAAAAATCAAATTACAGGATGTTATTTATGTAATTTGCTAATTTTCCTTGACTGGTGCACTACATCATGTGTTTTTTTTTTTTTTTTTTTTACATATGTAGCATCATCTACAAAGTTACAAAGAATTGCTATTGCGACATCCAGTGGACACATTTAGAACAGCTGTTTCTTTCATTCAAAAAGTTCAGCTCATTTTTATACTTAGCAAACTCATCCCGCGGGCCGGATAAAACCTGTTCGCGGGCCTGATCTGGCCAACGGGCTGTACATTTGACACCGCTGCATTAGAATAATAATTTAAAAAAAAAATTGGGTATTTTCTACTAAAACAACGTAAAGAAATATATACATTTCTTATATTTGTCAGTACTGTTTTTAGTGCGTTTTCTATGTATTCTTAAATCACTCTTTATATTAGGATTAATCGTGATGATTCCTCGCCACGTCACGCTTCAAATATTGCAGATTTTTTTCAGTTTTTTGTCGAGCATATTTTACAAAATTTTTGCCCTAAATTAAACTATTTCAAGCATAAAAATGGTTAAATAAAAATATCAATACCACACTAGTATTTAGGCCCGTAGATGAGACCTAACCAATCAGTATCGTGGCCACTAATTGGTCAGCCTCAGGTTGCGTTACTATATTGACATAAAAGAGTGTAAATGTAACTAGGGTGTTATTTCAAGTTTAAAGTGCTCTCATAAAATAAAATAAAAATATTTAGAAGGTCATGAACAGGTTTTTTTATGCTCTAGCTGTGAAAATATTGGATTTATAATGAATGATTCCTATTTTGCAGAAATGTATTTATTATGGTCATGGAACCCATTAAAAGCAATAAAAGAGGGATTAATGTAAATGACTTTGCCTGTGTAATTCAAAATAACTTTAAAAAAAATCAATATTTTGACAAAAATGCAATTTTATTGTCAAAATGTCATGCAGGAACATTTTTGCAATGTTTTACTTGACTGTAACCTGTATTGAAACATGATTAATGCAATATTTTTTGTGATTAGTCGCATGAGTTAATGGGCTAAATTTGACAGCCCTAATAATTTTATACTAATTTAAACATGAAAAAAAAAAAATTAAAAAAAATGGACATTTAAATGGTCAAAATAATAAAAAACAATAAAAAGTAGGTATTTTCATTTGAACTTAAGATTTTAGCAAAAAAGTAAAAAAAAAACAAGTATACATTTGTTATAATTTTTAGTGCTGTCACACCGTGGATTTTTTAAAAATCAGATTAATCACACACAGTCAAATAAATGTAAAAACAACCCAAATTATTTGACACAAATGCAATTTTATTTTCAGAATGTAATACAGGAACATTTTTAAAAGTGTTTTACTTAAATGTAATCTGCATTGATACATGACTAATGCAATATTTTTCTGTGATTTAATGCATGAGTTGATGCGCTAAATTTGACAGCCCTAATAATTTTATACCAATTTAAACATGTATACAAAATTTACATGGTAAAAATAATTAAAAAACAATAAACATTTGGTATTTTCATTAGGACTCAAGATTTGAGCAAAAAAGTAAAAAAGTAATATTAACTTGTTATAATTTTTTGTGCTGTCACACGATGGATTTAAAAAAAATCTGATTATTCAAACTCAGCTGCATTCGGGCGGTAGGCGGGGTACACCCTGGACAAGTCGATGGATATCAATCAAACTTTTGAATTGTAATTAATCGTGATTAATCACACACAGTACAATATATGTAAAAAACGACCCAAATTATTTCACACAAATGCAATTTCATTTTTTCAGAATGTCATACAGGAACATTTAAAAATGTTTTACTTAAATGTAAATTGCATTGATACATGACTATTGCAATATTTTTTGTGATTAATCGCAAGAGTTAATGCGTTACATTTGACAGCCCTATAATAATATTATACCTATTAAGTCTATTAGGCCTTTTTTGAGGGGCTGAAATTAACAACACAAGTGCTTATTTAATAGTTTGAGGTGGTTTTAAGTTAAAGTTAAAGTACCACTGGTAGTCACACACACACACACACTAGGTGTGGTGAAATTACCCTCTGTATTTGACCCATTCCCTTGTTCCACCCCCAGGGAGGTGAGCGGAGCAGGGAGCAGCAGCGGTGGCCGCGCTCTGTAATCATTTTGGTGATTTACCGTATTTTTCGGACTAAAAATCACAGTTTTTTTCATAGTTTGGCCGGGGGTGCGACTTAAACTCAGGAGCGACTTATGTGTGAAATTATAAACACATTACCGTAAAATATCAAATAATATTATTTAGCTCATTCACGTAAGAGACTAGACGTATAAGATTTCATGGGATTTAGCGATTAGGAGTGACAGATTGTTTGGTAAACGTATAGCATGTTCTATATGTTATAGTTATTTGAATGACTCTTACCATAATATGTTACGTTAACATACCAGGCACGTTCTCAGTTGGTTATTTATGCGTCATATAACGTACACTTATTCAGCCTGTTGTTTACTATTCTTTATTTATTTTAAATTGCCTTTCAAATGTCTATTCTTGGTGTTGGGTTTTATCAAATACATTTCCCCCAAAAATGCAACTTATACTCCAGTGCGACTTACATATGTTTTTTTCCTTCTTTATTATGCATTTTCGGCCGGTGCGACTTATACTCCGGAGCGACTTATACTCCGAAAAATACGGTAACCCCCAATTCCAACCCTTGATGCTGAGTGCCAAGCGTACCATATAGTCATTTTGAAGACAGAGGGGAAAAAAGGTGTGGACACGAGGACTTACTACCGCTACTTTATTGCCATATAAAATGAGGAAGATGAAAAAAGGAAGGAAAAAAAACAACTTCTTGCAAAAATGGCATGAAATATAACAAACAAATATTTTTAGTAGTTTATTTTAATTTATTTTTAAATATTGGATTATAAAAGAGATTGATAATTAATTAATTTATTTAAATTGTTTGTGCAAAATTGAGCATAACATTAAGCACATGCAGGAAGTGAACAAACAAACGTGTAAGAAACTGCTATGAGATGGAAAATTGGGGTAGGACTCCAACTCCGTTTTGGACATGTTGTATTGAGAAACTGGAAATATGTAACGTGTCATATAGTAACTGTATGCATGTTTGAAAAAAATAAAATCATAAGTACAATTTAAAAATTTAACTATTAATGGATTTTTTCTGGGTCTGAAAGGTATATCCTCCTGAGAACCAGTGTCCTTTGCAGTGGACATTTGTTTTTGTTCTATTTCTTTTGTTAGAGCAACACATTCTGGGGGAAAACAACCCTGTTCTGCACACACTTAAATGTTCACTGCCTCAGGAGGTTGTATAAAAAACAGACTATATAACTTCTGTTGAATGCATGCTTTGTAAAGCCATGTGCTTTGCCCTTAAGCTTGAACTTTTGTCCCGACCCTGGCTGTGTATACAACACATATAACGCATTGTTTATCAAGGGAGTCTCAACTGAATCCATGTCGGGTTTGTTTTCAGGACTTTGCTGTCTTGTGACTGGAGGGCTTCCTGCCTCTCCTCCTCCTCTCCCTTTCGGCTTCCACCCCTCCGACGTACATCGCCACCATGGTAGCAAACATTACGCAAGCATATGGCCGACTTTCCCTCCCTTCTGGCAGCACATGTTGCAGCTGAAGGTTCGGGAGGAAAACAAGATCACAAGGGGTGTCTCTACAGTGTCACTACAGGGCAGATAGGAAGAGGGATGGGCCATCATAAATAGCTTCAGGTGGCGACACTCTCCGATGCCAATGGCTTTTAACCCGGGGAGCATGCTCCAAATGTGCATGTTGTTGTTTTCCATACGTCCTGTCAACATGTCAACACTGTACAGTCAGTAGCACCAACACATGCTCCTTCTAGTACAGTGTGCCTCTTTTAGAGGGGGCGTGTGTAAAAATCTAACAAGTGTAGCTTATATTGGTTTTCATTCCTTTTTTTAATTTTTAATTTTTTTGTCCTGTCCAGCATCTCAGGCAAATCATATAGTTGATGTAAACGCCCATATCGGCTGTGAAAATTTACTTTACAAAAGAGAAGTGTGGGATACGTCTCTTGTTGCCTTATACAAGCAGTCCTGCAGAGCGTTTAACATCACCGTATTTTCCGGACTGTGACATTTTTACCTAAACTTTGAACCCTGCGACTTATAAAAAGGAGCCGCTAATCCACGGGTGTCAAAGTCATTTTAGCTCAGGGGCCGCATGGAGGAAAATCTATTCCCAAATGGGCCGGAATGGTAAAATCATGGCATGATAACTTAAAAATAAAGACAACTCCACGTTGTTTTCTTTGTTTTACTTTGACCAAAAATAGAACAAGCACGTTCTGAAAAACGTACAAATCACAAATAATCCTCTGGACAAAACTTCAACAACACTTCAAGTTTGTTGAAAATTCTAAAGAAATTGATGCAGCTTCAAAAACACAATGACCTAAGACTTGGTGTCAGTGTATCTACAAAGCCAGGATTAAACTTGAAGTCACAGTCTTTCTGGGATTGAAGAAAAAACACGTAACATGTAAACTCTTCCAGGTATCAAATTTTTGTCATGTCCACGTATCAATCCAGTGCTCACTCAACAAACCGTAAGACACGGAGGTAAAAACTATTCAAAATGGTTAAGTTCACTTTTCTGGTGTTTGACAGAGACATGTTGGGACAACAAGGGTGCCAAATGACCATGTGCTCGAAGCAGAAGACATAAAACGGCAGGTTTTAAGTTTCATGTTGGTCGAGGAGGAGGAGCCACAGTCACCCTTTACTGCGTACCTCTTGCTTGGCCCCGGTATAAACAGTTTGCTTGCCCAACATAATTGCTATTGTGACATCCAGTGGACACATTTAGAACAGCAGTTTCTTTTGTTAAAAAAAAAAAGCAGCTCATTTAAATATTTGGCAAACTCGTCACGTGGGCCGGATAAAACCTGGGCCATACGTTAACACCCCTGGGCTAATCAATGGATTCTTCTTTGCTAACGGCTAAATTATGGATTGGATTATACAAAGAAATCAAACAACGTACTAAAATGACCCACTCTAAGACACTGTTCAAACTCAAAGTATTTAAAAAGTACAAGGAAGAAGAATCCCGAGAAACATCCTCAACTTTATTAAAAAAGGAAAACATTTTATTGATCTCATAAAGGATTAATTAAGACATCGATGACTAGTCTGTTTTGTTTGATCAGCCGTTTTACTGCCGTGTTACAGACACTAGAGATGTCCAATAATGGCTTTTTTGCCGATATTTCATATTCCGATATTGTCCAACTCTTAATTACCGATTCCAATATCAAACGATACCGATATATACAGCCGTGGAATTAACACATTATTATGTCTAATTTTGTTGTGATGCCCCGCTGGATGCATTAAACAGTGTAACAAGGTTTTCCAAAATAAATCAACTCAAGTTATGGAAAAAAAATGCCAACATGGCACTGCCATATTTATTATTGAAGTCACAAAGTGCTTTATTTTTTTAACATGCCTCAAAACAGCAGCTTGGAATTTGGGACACGTTCTCCCTGAGAGAGCATGAGGAGGTTGAGGTGGGCGGGGTTGAGGTGGGGGAAGGGGGGTAGCGGGTAGCGGGGGGTGTATATTGTAGCGTCCCGGAAGAGTTATTGCTGCATGGGGTTCTGGGTATTTGTTCTGTTGTGTTTATGTTGTGTTACGGTGCGGATGTTCTCCCGAAATGTGTTTGTCATTCTTGTTTGGTGTGGGTTCACAGTGTGGCGCATATTTGTAACAGTGTTAAAGTTGTTTATACGGACACCCTCAGTGTGACCTGTATGGCTGTTGATCAAGTATGTCTTGCATTCACTTGTGTGTGTGAAAAGCTTTAGATATTATGTGACTGGGCCGGCACGCAAAGGCAGTGCCTTTAAGGTTTATTGGCGCTCTGTACTTCTCCCTATGTCCGTGTTTTAAAAAGTCATAAATTTTACTTTTTGAAACCGATACCGATAATTTCCAATATTACATTTTAAAGCATTTATCGGCCGATAATATTGGCAGTCCGATATTATCGGACATCTGTAACAGACACTGTTTGGAAACATAACATTTACAAAATCTTTCTATGTAAATATTTCCTTTTATGACGTACCGTATAGTCCGGTGCAGCTAACTATTAAAACAATTTTTTTTCTATAATTTAGTGGGTACGGCTTATACACTGATGCGGCTTATAGTCCTGAAAATATGGTATATGTCCTCCAATAGGCACACAATGTGGGTTTCTCTTTGTATTTTAGTTCAATCAATCAATCAATCAATGTTTATTTATATAGACCTAAATCACAAGTGTCTCAAAGGGCTGTACAAGCCACAACGACATCCTCGGTACAGAGCCCACATACGGGCAAGGAAAACTCACCCCAGTGGGACGTCAATGTGAATGACTATGAGAAACCTTGGAGAGGACCGCATATGTGGGTAACCCCCCCCCCCCCCCCCGAAAGCAATGGATGTCGAGTGGGTCTGACATAATATTGTGAAAGTCCAGTCCACAGCGGATCCAACACATCAGCGAAAGTCCAGTCCATAGTGGGGCCAGCAGGAACCATCCCGAGCGGAGACGGGTCAGCAGCGTAGAGATATCCCCAACCGATGCACAGGCTAGCGGTCCACCCCGGGTTCCGACTCTGGACAACCAGTTATGTCATATACAAAATGTAAACATTAGGGGTGAAAAAAATAAATAAATTCACGCCATTTTTTTCAATTTACGGCATCTCACACCTGCACAGAGGATTCTGGGAGATGTAGTTGGTTTATACCCGGCTAATGCAAAAGTTCCAGAAAAAAACTACACGCACCAAGTTTCCGTTTGATACCGTCACACGTCATGGCATTATTAAAGTTAAAGTACCAATGATTGTCACACACTAGGTGTGGTGAGATTATCCTCTGCATTTGACCCATCACCCTCACCCTCAGGGAGGTGAGGGGAGCAGTGAGCAGCAGCGGTGGCCATGCCCGGGAATCATTTTCGTGACTTAACCCCCAATTCCAACCCTTGATGCTGAGTGCCAAACTGGGAGGGAATGGGTCCCATTTTATAGTCTTTGGTATGACTCGGCCGGCGTTTGAACTCACGACCTACCGATCTCAGGGCGGACACTCTAACCACAAGGCCACTGAGCATTATTGTGAGGATTTTAAAACCGCAACACCACGGTATCAACAGTACCGTTACTTCTCAACAAATAATAGACTGCAAGAATCGGTTTGAATCGAGAATGGTGTTGAATCAAATTGTCACCCCATTTTTTTATTTTTATTTTTATTTTTTATTTTATTTTTTTAAAATAATTTTTATTATTTACTTACTTTATTTTATTTAATTATTTGTATTTGTTATTTTTAATTTAATTTAATTTGTTTTTCATTTTATTATTATTATTATTATTTTTAAATTATTATTATTTTTGTTTAATCTTATTATTTATTTGTGTGTGGCGTCGCGCGGGTCTCGCTTCCTGTTGGGTGGGGTCCGTGCCCGTGTGGCCCGACCTTGCGCTGTGGGGTCTCTGTTGGCAATCAATGTTTATTTATATAGCCCTAAATCTCAAGTGTCTCAAAGGGCTGTACAAGCTACAACGACATCCTCGGTACAGAGCCCACATACGGGCAAGGAAAACTCACCCCAGTGGGACGTCAATGTGAATGAGGGGGGGGGGGGTTACCCACATATGCGGTCCTCTCCAAGGTTTCTCATAGTCATTCACATTGACGTCCCACTGGGGTGAGTTTTCCTTGCCCGTATGTGGGCTCTGTACCGAGGATGTCGTTGTGGCTTGTACAGCCCTTTGAGACCCTTGTGATTTAGGGCTATATAAATAAACATTGATTGATTGATTGATATAAAATTATTACTTTTTAATGCAAAATGGTGACATTATTGACAATATTGCCAATTTTTTTGTTGTTCTTGTAAAATGGTGACATTTTTGGAGTAAAATTATGACTTTTGTCATAATTTTGCCAAGTAAAAATTCCAATTATTATTATAATATTGCCAACATTTTAAAGTTTTCTTATAAAATTGTGACTTTTTGTCAAGTAAAATTATGACTCTTTTCATAAAATTGCCAACATTTTAAGCTTTTCTTGTAAAATTGTGACTGTTTTTGAGTAGAATTCCAACTTTTATCATGATATTGCACACATGTTCAGTTTTTCTTGTAAAATTTGGACAATTTTTTAATTTGCATAGCATATATATATATATATATATATATAGGCAGCACGGTGGAAGAGGGGTTAGTGCATCTGCCTCACAATACGAAGGTCCTGGGTTCAATCCTGGGCTCGGGATCTTTCTGTGTGGAGTTTGCATGTTCTCCCCGTGACTGCGTGAGTTCCCTCAGGGTACTCCGGTTTCCTCCCACTTCCAAAGACATGCACCTGGGGATAGGTTGATTGGCAACACTAAATTGGCCCTAGTGTGTGAATGTGAGTGTGAATGTTGTCTGTCTATCTGTGTTGGCCCTGCGATGAGGTGGCGACTTGTCCAAGGTGTACCTCGCCTTCCGCCCGAATGAACCTGAGATAGGTTCCAGCGACCACCCCGCAACCCCAAAGGGGACAAGCGGTAGAAATGGATGGAAAGTAGATAGTACTATTTATAGTCACGGTGAAAAGAGGGAGGGCGCAAAATATTTTATTCTTCCTAGAGGGCGCAAAACAGGAAATATTGCAGTCTAAAACATTTTTCTATATCACGTACGGCCCGCTGGTCGGATCAGGCCTGCGAACAGGTTTTATGCGGCCCACGGGATGAGTTTGCAAAATGTTTTAATGAAAAAAAACAGCTGTTCTAAATGTGTCCACTAGATGTCGCAATAGCAATTCTTTGTATCTTTGTAGATGATGCTACATATGTAAAAAAAAAAATAAACCACATGATGTTAGTGCACCAGTTGAGGAAAATTAACAAACTACATAAATAACATCCTGTAATTTGATTTTGATATTATGTTTTCATCCTGATAGATTGAAAATGAACACCAATAAGTTGACTGATGAACATTATCACATAATTTATTCAGAAAGCATAAATAACGACAAATAAAGATAGAATACTATTAACCGCAACATGCACATGTAAAAAAAAAACAACAAAATTATGATTTGTACATTTTCAGAATGTGCTTGTTCTATTTTTAAACAAAGACAACAATCTGAAGTTGTCTTTATTTTTAAGTTTTCCTGCCGTGATTTTACCAGTCCGGCCCACTTGGGAGTAGATTTCTCTCCATGTGGCCCCCGATCTAAAATGAGTTTGACACACCTGGTCTTTATAAACAAGTATTAAATAATTATAATTTCATACTATTTGGATACAAAGCATATTAGAAAGTATCCAGTAACAAGCGTGTCTGCATCATTCAACCTACTGCGCCATGAGCCTAACTTAATTAATTATCGTGGCCAGAAAAAACGAATTAGCATTCTACTTCAACTTAAAGACAGCATATGTCCATTCTGGGCGGGTTTATAATAAATAGGTTATAGTGTTTTTCATACCTACCATTGTTTGATGTTGAATTAATTTTACTTGTTCAAACCTTTTCTAACATTCCACACTACAAAAAAATAAAAGTATGTATGAGTCGTACCAGATCAATATCGGTATCGGCCAATACTCGAGGCTCCAATATCGATATATTAGAAATGAGAAAGTTGTATCGACACAACCCCAGTACTGCTACGTTGAAATACCACACTGTCTAATCAGTACAGCTCAGCGTGCACGTGCGGAGTGATCACAATGTAGACGCCAAGCTCGTCCAACATGAACTGGCCAATGATTGAGACGACAAGTACGCTAAAAGCAGCCCTCAGTAAAAGGATGCATACTTTACTCCACGGAGCAGTAAGGTCACGGCGCTCTAAGGTGTGCCTGTTCTTAGAAGCACTCTCGAAAGACACTTCTTAGAAACAAACGACTCTGAGCCAAGAAATGTTTCACAAAAATGTACGCGCTTGCTTTTGGTATTACAGCAGTGGTTCCTCTACAACAAGTTGAAAGACTGGAAGAGGGACTTTATCGATGCTAAAATCCATCCAATGCAGGTAAATACAGTCCATTCTTCAGTTTTTGGTGGTAATCCGTTCCAAAAGGACAGATGAAAAAAATTTATAAGCAATTTTCCCTTAAAAATTGCCAAGATTCGAGTTATGGTTGTGTTGGTCGGGACCGCAGGATGCAGAGAGGGCAGACAAAGTGAAGGTAAAGCTGTATTTGTTGACCAAAGAAAATAGTGCAGCAGTGAAGTTCACTGGAAGCATGGGGAATGTTGTGCGGCATGGAGACACAAAGCACAATGACCCAGCCCAGTCTAATAAAATGTGACAGGTGTGTACTGATTGCCAATCAGGGACAGGCGAGGGAGACAAGAGAAGTGGCGGGGGCAAACAGGGCCGATAAATGCTTTAAAATATAATATCGGACATGATCGGTATCGGTTTCAAAAAGTAAAATGTATGACTTTTTAAAACGCCGCTGTACGGAGTGGTACACGGACGTAGGGAGAAGTACAGAGCGCCAATAAACCTTAAAGGCTCTGCCTTTGCGTGCCGGCCCAATCACATAATATCTACGGCTTTTCACACACACAAGTGAATGCAAGGCATACTTGGTTAACAGTCATACAGGTCACACTGAGGGTGACCGTATAAACAACTTTAACACTGTTACAAATATGCGCCACACTGTGAACCCACACCAAACAAGAACGACAAACACATTTCGGGAGAACATGCACACCGTAACACAACATAAACACAACAGAACAAATACCCAGAACCCCTTGCAGCACTAACTCTTCCGGGACGCTACAATATACACCCCCTGCTACCCCCCCCCCCCCACCTCAACCCCGCCCCCTCACCCCAACCTCCTCATGCTCTCTCAGGGAGAGCATGTCCCAAATTCCAAGCTGCTGTTTTGAGTCATGTTAAAAAAAATAATGCACTTTGTGACTTCAATAATAAATATGGCAGTGCCATGTTGGCAATTTTTTCCATAACCTGAGTTGATTTATTTTGGAAAACCTTGTTACATTGTTTAATGCATCCAGCGGGGCATCACAACAAAATTAAGCATGTATAATGTATATATCCGTATCGGTTGATATCGGAATCGGTAATTAAGAGTTGGACAATATCGGAATATCGGATATCGGCAAAAAAGCCATTATCGGACATCTGTAGTGACTACATATAAACAAGGAATGAAATAGATAAATGAACACTTGACGCAACCTTCGTATTTTTCTACAAGTTAGTGCTTGAATGCAATAGCGTTTCTCACCTTTTTTAATTACAGTGCTGGAACTTGCAACTCTCTTAGGCCCCATGGTGGCTTATTATGCTGTCATCCTCACTAAAAAAAATGCACCCAGACTTGTGGTGTAACTGTGTTAGTTTGTTTGTTAGTGAAATAACTACCCAATACTTCTCCAATTGTAGCAAAATACAAACGGATTGTTGTGTATGAAAAGATAACAATCTTGGTGCCAACATATGCAGAAGTACCACACTGATCATCATTATCAGTGTACTCTCAGAAACCTGCAACAAAGCGCTTGGCGGAGATATTGTATGCGTGACATCTTGTAAGTAATGTAGCGTCCCGACAGTTCTTCTTCAAATTATTACTGCCCTTAAGATGCAGCCCTGCAGCACTAGGCTAGCCGGTAGCCACAACAACAACTTCCTCATTATTCACCAGTGACAATTACATCGAGTGAGGTTGCATTCACGAACCCCCCGGAATTATGAGTCTCAATATTACTGTTCTGCCCTCACTATATGTGTTGAGGTTATACAGCTTGGCAGACAGCTAACAAACAATCCAAGACGTCTAATAAAGTTCCAAAGCATATTAATCCATTTAGGCTCTTTATTGTTGTTGATCTTGCTTTGTCTTTTCCTATCTTTACTTTTGTCTTGCACTGGACTTTTATTTTGTAAAACTGAAATTCACACAATGACAAATGTATAAGCTATGTGATTCAAATAACATACTGAAATGTAAAACGCAAGATGTAAATATTAGCTTTACACAAATATACAGTACTATCATCAAACAAATACTGCTTAGTGTTGAAACTATTTCAATGGTGGAAATATACGACTGGCAGCCATTTTGAGTCCTCAAAACATCCATTGAAACAGTGCACAAAAATCAGTTTTTCAATAAACATCTTACTATCAAATTTAACCACTTTCCACCTTAATATTGAGTAACATAAACAAGTTAAACGGTTTACTTACAGACTTATCTTTTCCAAGGCTTGTATACGGAGCCCCTAAAGGGACATGGGAATTTATTTTTTTTTAGACATGTATCTCGTGGCCACGAAAAAGTATCTCGTGTTCTCGTGGCCACGAGAAACTTTTTATTAAAAAAATAAAGAAAAAAAAGAAAAAAATAATAAAAAAATAAAAATTAAAAGTTTCTCGTGGCCACGAGAAAGCATTGGATGCGTGCTGATGGTTTGGTGTGTGTTAAAATGGCAGTTTAGGAGTTAATATGGCTGTATTTCCAATTAGGACTTTCCCCCATTTGTGTTGTGGCAAAATGTGAATGCTTGATTAGTAGGTGTGAGACAAACACTTTATCTTCCTGGTTATTGTAACGCTACGTGTTTCCATCCATCCATTTTCTACCGCTTATTCCCTTCGGGGTCGCGGGGGGCGCTGGAGCCTATCTCAGCTACAATCGGGCGGAAGGCGGGGTACACCCTGGACAAGTCGCCACCTCATCGCAGGGCCAACACAGACAGACAGACAACATTCACATTCACACACTAGGGCCAATTTAGTGTTGCCAATCAACCTATCCCCAGGTGCATGTCTTTGGAGGTGGGAGGAAGCCGGAGTACCCGGAGGGAACCCACGCAGTCACGGGGAGAACATGCAAACTCCACACAGAAAGATCCCGAGGCCGGGATTGAACTCACGACTACTCAGGACCTTCGTATTGTGAGGCAGACGCACTAACCCCTCTGCCACCGTGCTGCCCCGCTACGTGTTTGACATTAGTTAAGACTTTACGTAATATTTTGATATTTACACATCGCATATTTACACACGCGCATCTGACTAGAATACCCTTATGTGCATTACATATATCAACATCAACTACCTACTGTACTGTTTACTTGTTGAAATACCCTTTTTAGAACAAATATCTACCCACATAATTTATATGTGTATATATAATATATATATATATGTGTATGTATGTATGTGTATATATATCCATCCATCCATCCATCCATCCATCCATTTTCTACCGCTTATTCCCTTCGGGGTCGCGGGGGGCGCTGGAGCCTATCTCAGCTACATATATATATATATATATATGTATGTATGTATGTGTATATATATATATATATATATATATATATATATATATATATATATATATATATATATATATATATATATATATGTATGCATGTATGCATGTATGTGTATATATATATATATATATATATATATATATATATATATATATATATGTATGCATGTATGTGTATCTATATATATATATATATATATATATATATATATATATATATATATATATATATATATATATATATATATATATATATATGTGTGTGTGTATCTATATATATATATATATATATATATATATATATATATATATATATATATATATATATATATATGTGTGTGTGTATCTATATATATATATATATATATATATATATATATATATATATATATATATATATATATATATATATATATATATATATATATATATATGTATATATATACATACATATTATGTACAAGCATGTATATATATACTCTACCGTTTAAAAGTTTGGGGTCACATTGAAATGTCCTTATTTTTGAAGGAAAAGCACTGTACTTTTCAATGAAGATAACTTTCAACTAGTCTTTGTTAGGATCCGCTGCTCGGATCACAATTTGTTTACACTTTAGCGTCACGTGTTTGTTTCTGTTGCCATGACTGCAGATTTTACTCACCTGCCTCTGATCAGCGTTCGGGACGCGCACCTGTTGCCCGAGCACTGATCAGAGGGCTATTTAGTCTTTGCCCGGGCCTCACTCGGCCTGGCTTCCTAGTTTGTTCTCATGCAACAAGTTACGACCACTTTGCTTCCTGCTAGCTCTCATGCTAGATTATTTTGCTTACTAGCTCCCATGCTAGTCGTTTTTGTTTTTCTCTGTCTGAGTATGTCTTAAATAAATCATTTTTCCTACCTGCAAGCTGTGTCCGAGCCGTCTGCATCCTTGGGAGAACACCACCGCACCACGATGCGACCAGGTCGTAACAGTAGGAAGCCAGCAAGAAGTTCTCCCGCAACGAGCACGTCGGAGGAGAGGGACGAAGGTGCGTGGATGGTGTTGCGAGCGATGGAGACGGAGACTCTCCGCTATTCCCCTTCGGAGCGCCAGGACCTGATATGGGGTCCTAACGGAAGGTTGGTACCAATCCACTCCGTTTGGCCCGAGGACATCGCCACACCTCCGCACCACCGGACGCGTCAGCGAAGACGGAAGCCGCCAACGAGGTCTTCACTTCGCTGCAAAGACGCGCCACTCCCACAGACTCCTCCACCGGTACACAGTAAGCAATATTCAGCCCAAGATTCCCCTCCTCAAATGTTTGGCAACCCAATTGACCACTTTGCCAAACATTTCACCGATTGGGCTGTCAGTCAGCTAGAGACCCACACGGATGACGTCATCCCGCCCACTTTGGATGACGTCATAGACAAAGACTTTTTTAGACATCATGTCAATTCTTCCTGCCAGCCATTTTCTAGTGACTTTAATTCTGCAATAAAACATTATCAGGACATTTTTGTGAAATATAATTCTAGTCAGTCCCGGTCACCTGACTTTCTAGCTCCACCCCCAGTGACTATTGCTCCGCCCACTGCACATATTTTTTCCCCCTGTGCTCCCACCCAGTCTCAAGTGGGGAGTAAGAAGAGACATTTTGGACAATTTAGAGGAGAGGATTCTGCCCTCCCCCTGACCACCCTCCACCCACCCTTGAAGACGGTTCCAGTCCGCAAGGAGCGCGTCTGGGATCCGCTTTTTGAGGGGGGGGCTAGTACTGGGAGCTGTGCGAGTGGGGTGGCACAACGGCGTGCTAAGCCGCAACCTCCTGCTCGGCCACCGCCACCTGTCCTTCGGCGTGCTAAGCCACAACCTCCTGCCCGGCCGCCACCACCGGTTTTTCGGCCTGCTAAGCCGCAACCGCCAGCCAGGCCACCTGCACCTAAGCTAGCGCCAAGGCTAAGGCTAGCACCAGCTCCACCACAGGTACTAGTACCTGCACCTCGGCTGGTTCCCACACCAGTACCTGCACCTCGACTGGTTCTCACACCAGTACCTGCACCTCGGCTGGTTCCCACACCAGTACCTGCACCTCGGCTGGTTCCCACACCAGTACCTGCACCTCGGCTGGTTCCCACACCAGTACCTGCACCTCGGCTGGTTCCCACACCAGTACCGGCACCTCGGCTGGTTCCCGCACCAGTACCTGCACCTCGGCTGGTTCCCGCACCAGTACCGGCACCTCGGCTGGTTCCCGCACCAGTACCTGCTCCACGGCTGGTCCCCGCACCAGTACCTGCACCACGACTGGTTCTCGCACCAGTACCTGCACCACGACTGGTTCTCGCACCAGTACCTGCACCACGACTGGTTCTCGCACCAGTACCTGCACCACGACTGGTTCTCGCACCAGTACCTGCACCACGACTGGTTCTCGCACCAGTACCTGCACCACGACTGGTTCTCGCACCAGTACCTGCACCACGGCTGGTTCTCGCACCAGCACCTGTACCACGGCTGGTTCTCGCACCAGCACCTGTACCACGACTGGTTCTCGCAACAGCGACTCCGGCTGACACGACAGCGACTCCTGCTGCCACGACAGCGACTCCTGCTGCCACGACAGCGACTCCTGCTGCCACGACAGCGACTCCTGCTGCCACGACAGCGACTCCTGCTGCCACGACAGCGACTCCTGCTGCCACGACAGCGACTCCTGCTGCCACGACAGCGACTCCGGCTGCCACGACAGCGACTCCGGCTGCCACGACAGCGACTCCGGCTGCCACGACAGCGACTCCGGCTGCCACGACAGCGACTCCGGCTGCCACGACAGCGACTCCTGCTGCCACGACAGCGACTCCTGCTGCCACGACAGCGACTCCTGCTGCCACGACAGCGACTCCTGCTGCCACGACAGCGACTCCTGCTGCCACGACAGCGACTCCGGCTGCCACGACAGCGACTCCTGCTGCCACGACAGCGACGTCGACACCTACCGTTTCCACGGCGACGTCTCAGCGACCTCGAGTGGTCCGGCTGCGCAAGCAGCTCTCTCAGAGGACTCAGAGGCTGCTGAAATTCTGGCGCCACTCACGCCCACCTTCTCGGCGGCCACGAATGTGGCCTTACCGTGGTCGCCCGCCTCGCCCGCCTCGCCAGCGGCAGCGGCGTTCCATTCGCCGCCGCCACCTGACCCTTCCCCGGTGGATTCGGGGACACGTGGCCTGGCGACCCACCACCAAGTCACCCCCCCGCCCGCCCTTGACTCATGAACTATTGCTTGTTTTTTTTGGGTTCCAGTTGTTTTTTTGTTTTCAAGGGACATCTGGAATCTGTCCTTTTAGGGGGGGGTACTGTTAGGATCCGCTGCTCGGATCACAATTTGTTTACACTTTAGCGTCACGTGTTTGTTTCTGTTGCCATGACTGCAGATTTTACTCACCTGCCTCTGATCAGCGTTCGGGACGCGCACCTGTTGCCCGAGCACTGATCAGAGGGCTATTTAGTCTTTGCCCGGGCCTCACTCGGCCTGGCTTCCTAGTTTGTTCTCATGCAACAAGTTACGACCACTTTGCTTCCTGCTAGCTCTCATGCTAGATTATTTTGCTTACTAGCTCCCATGCTAGTCGTTTTTGTTTTTCTCTGTCTGAGTATGTCTTAAATAAATCATTTTTCCTACCTGCAAGCTGTGTCCGAGCCGTCTGCATCCTTGGGAGAACACCACCGCACCACGATGCGACCAGGTCGTAACAGTCTTAACTTTAAAGAAATACACTCTATACATTGCTAATGCGGGAAATGACTATTCTAGCTGCAAATGTCTGGTTTTTGGTGCAATATCTACATAGGTGTATAAAGGCCCATTTCCAGCAACTATCACTCCAGTGTTCTAATGGTACAATGTGTTTGCTCATTGGCTCAGAAGGCTAATTGATGATTAGAAAACCCTTGTGCAATCATGTTCACACATCTGAAAACAGTTTAGCTCGTTACAGAAGCTACAAAACTGACCTTCCTTTGAGCAGATTGAGTTTCTGGAGCATCACATTTGTGGGGTCAATTAAACGCTCAAAATGGCCAGAAAAAGAGAACTTTCATCTGAAACTCGACAGTCTATTCTTGTTCTTAGAAATGAAGGCTATTCTACAAAATTGTTTGGGTGACCCCAAACTTTTGAACGGTAGTGTATATGTATATTATATATTACTGTAACTTGTTCTTAAAAATAGTAGTTATTTTGTTTGTCAAATTTAGTGTTTGTGTGTATATATGTATACTGTATATATGTATGTGTGTTTCTTCCTATACAGTATACATGTATATGTGTGTGTGTGCGTGTATATACTGTATATATATATACATATATATATATATACATATATATATTTATATATTATATATACACATATAAATTATATGGGTACATATTTGCTCTAAAAAGGGTATTTCAACAAGTAAACAGTACAGTAGGTAGTTGATGTTGATATATGTAATGCACATAAGGGTATTCTAGTCAGATGCGCGTGTGTAAATATGCGATGTGTAAATATCAAAATATTACGTACGTCGAATCACTTTTTGTCAGGCAATATTACATTTAATTAACATTTTACATAAATGAATACATCCAAACACGTTGTACATATTTATTATTTGCAGGAAGAAATAACAGTTACAAATGTGTGTGTATCTTCCAAGCAAGAAAGAAGTTTGATCACATCAACATCGGACTAACTGACACACTCCGCTTCGCTGCAGGTCCGCAAGCCACGCCCCCCCCCCCCCCCCCCAACAGCCACAGAAGAGGAAAACTGTCCTTTCCCGGGCATGATAAAGTCTTAAATAATGTCAAACACGTAGCATTACAATAACCAGGAAGATAAAGTGTTTGTCTCACACCTACTAATCAAGCATTCACATTTTGCCACAACACACATGGGGGAAAGTCCTAATTGGAAATACAGCCATATTAACTCATAAACTGCCATTTTAACACACACCAAACCATCAGCACGCATCCAATGCTTTCTCGTGGCCACGAGAAACTTTTTATAAAAAATAAAATAAAATAAAAATAATAATAATATATTTTTTTTTATAAAAAGTTTCTCGGGGCCACGAGATACATGTCTAAAAAAAAAATAATTCCCATGTCCCTTTAGGGGCTCCGTACTTGTAAGAGCTAACACAACTTGTCTACTTCTCAATTGTCTCATGAACTGAACTGACATC
Source organism: Entelurus aequoreus (assembly GCF_033978785.1). Classification (NCBI taxonomy): domain Eukaryota; kingdom Metazoa; phylum Chordata; class Actinopteri; order Syngnathiformes; family Syngnathidae; genus Entelurus; species Entelurus aequoreus. The sequence goes on along the minus strand of NC_084749.1, from coordinate 33,807,434 downwards.
GTCAACCCGGAAGTGCCCAAACAAATAAAGCGTAGTATTTTCCTATCGCCACAAGGTGTCAGTAGAGTCTACAATCAAATGGGCATAACAATTACAAAATCTGCTTTTTGTATGTTATTGCTGCAATAACAATGACTATTTGTTGTGGATTTTATTTATTATTTTTAATGTATTACTTAGTTATCATTTAATTGATATAATTTAAGAATTTCAATTACTATTCTGCTCAACATGAATGTCAAAAAAATCCCTAATAATAAAATGAGTTTTTTTTGTTTTACACAAATGTACATGTTTTCCATTTTTTAAGTACCGGTTCAGGCACCGTTTAAGCGCCGGCACCATTTTTCCTAGTGCCGATTTTGTGTTAGTATCGGTTCAATTGTAAATGACACCCATCACTGGTCTTGTTTTTGACAAAAAGACTGAAAAAAAGCGAAATGTTTCTAATTAATTAGTAATTCCAAACATTTTTGTTTAGCTTTTATTCACTTTATGCAAATGCAGTATGGCCCAATAACACAAATGTGTCAATATTGCTATTTACTGCCTTTCATGGAAAGGTATGAGTCCAAAATATATACAGTGCATCCGGAAAGTATTCACTTTTTCCACATTTTGTTATGTTATATCCTTAGTCCAAAATGTAATAAACACATTTTTTTGTCCTTAAAATTCTAGACAAAACAGCCCATAATGGCTGTGATTTTTTATTTTGGAGATTTATAAAAAATAAAAGTTTAAAAAAATCACATGTACATAAGTATTCACAGTATTTGCCCAATACTTTGTTGATGCACCTTTGGCAACAATGACAGCCTCAAGTCTTTTTTAATACGATGCCACAAGCTTGGCACACCTATCTTTGGGCAGTTTCTCCCATTTTTCTTTGTAGCACCTCTCAATATTGGATGGGAAACATTGATCTCTGTACATTGCTGCATTCGACTCTTTGGCGTGAATGTCAGGCATCGTGTTTGGAGGAAACCAGGCACCACTCATCACCAGGCCAATACCATCCCTACAGTGAAGCATGGTGGTGGCAGCATCGTGCTGTGGGTATGTTTGTCAGTGGCAGGAACTAGGAGACTAGTTAGGCTAGAGGGAAATATGAATGCAGAAATGTACAGAGACATCCTGGATGAAAACCAACACTTCCCATCCAATCTCATGGAGCTTGAGAGGTGCTGCAAAGAGGAATGGGCGAAGCTGCTTCAAGATAGGTGTGCCAAGTTTGTTGCATCGTATTTAAAAAGACTTGAGGCTGTAATTGCTGCCAAAGGTGCATCAACAAGGTATTGAGCAAAGTGTCAGAATACCTATGTACATGTGATTTTTTTATTTTTATAACATTTGCAAAATAAAAAAACAAAACGTTTTCACCTTGTCATTATGGAGTATTGTGTGTAGAATTTTGAGGACACAATGAATGTATTCCATTTTGAAATAAGGCTGTAACATACACAAAAGGTGGAAGATGTGAAGCACTGTGAATACTTTCCGGATGCACTATAATGTATATATAAAAAAAACCCCATCTCATTTCCAATTCATCTTTTATTTCTACAACATAGCCAATAAAAAAGAAGTGTTGTGGCAGAAAAGCACTGTGGGCCACATTTTAGACCCCTCGCTAACCTCCCCAGTTGTTTTCTTCCTCTTTTTGCACTTCGCTCCTGTTACGTAATCATGTACTGTGCAATAAAGCTGCTTTTTTTCAAAACTAAGAGTCACGTCCTGACATTCCTACAACATCCTTTTTACAGGTTGCGCAATACAATACAGCCCAAAATATTTTGCCACTTGCCAAGATTCCACATTTTATTTCTCGAAATGTCCTTAGTTTTAAGAGCTACACTACCGTTCAAAAGTTTGGGGTCACATTGAAATGTCCTTATTTTTGAAGGAAAAGCACTGTACTTTTCAATGAAGATAACTTTAAACTAGTCTTAACTTTAAAGAAATACACTCTATATATTGCTAATGTGGTAAATGACTATTCTAGCTGCAAATGTCTGGTTTTTGGTGCACTATCTACATAGGTGTATAGAGGCCCATTTCCAGCAACTATCACTCCAGTGTTCTAATGGTACAATGTGTTTGCTCATTGGCTCAGAAGGCTAATTGATGATTAGAAAACCCTTGTGCAATCATGTTCACACATCTGAAAACAGTTTAGCTAGTTACAGAAGCTACAAAACTGACCTTCCTTTGAGCAGATTGAGTTTCTGGAGCATCACATTTGTGGGGTCAATTAAACGCTCAAAATGGCCGGAAAAAGAGAACTTTTATCTGAAACTCGACAGTCTATTCTTGTTCTTAGAAATGAAGGCTATTCCACAAAATTGTTTGGGTGACCCCAAACTTTTGAACGGTAGTGTATTTACTTATTTCTAGTCATTGACTGTACATCATCATCTTAATTTTAGGCTTAATAATTAAATTGAGTAAATTTTAGTTTAAAAATGGTAAAATTGAGACGATCAAATAAGATATTTTTGCTTTTCCCCCCAAATAGAAAATCTTTTTTTTTTTAAGATTCTGCAACATCCCCAAGATGCTTAATTTTAGAATTGCAAGTTAAATAATGCTTTTTTTCTTGATTGTATATATTTATAATTTATGTACAGTATGTACAAGTTAGTCTGCGATGAGGTGGCGACTTGTCCAGGGTGTACCCCACCTTCCGCCCGAATGCAGCTGAGGTAGTCTCCAGCACCCCCCGCGACCCCAAAAGGGACAATCGGTAGAAAATGGATGGATGGAAGTCCATTAAGTTTGAACATAGAGTGAACAGGTAGTTGTAGCTCAGAGTAATTTATGATTTAAAGAAAAAGGGTGGGATTAGATAAGTGTAAACTACTTCTCACTCCTTTTTAAATATGTAAAAAAAAAGAAAAAAAGAAAGTCCATTGCTCATTTTGTTTATTTTTTTCGTTTTTATTCTCTATTGTTTTCATTTTATTATAATGGCTGTTAAGGCTATAGCACTGTATTGGATCAGGCGTGGCCTTGTTTTTTGCATATTTGAAATAAAATATATCAAATCAAATCAAATAAAAAAACTAAAGAATAAGATATTTATTTCTATATTAAAAGTCCTGCTAATTTCTGGATGTACAAATCTTAATTTAGAACATCCGATCAAGTAAAATTAGTTACGTGGACAGTAGAGATGCGCGGTTTGTGGACACAACCGCGGATAATCCGCGGGTCGGGCGGATGCATGACGAAAAAAATTGATTTTAAATAGATTCGGGCGGGAAGCGGTTGAACCAATTCAGAAAAAAAAATACATAGTTAAATGTAGTTACCCACATACGAAAAACGAGCAGCACTCTTTGAAACAGGCAATTATTCATCAGGCACTGCTGCAGCTGTCACGCCAAATTTCTTCCCCCTACAAAAGCCTTCCCCCCCATTTACTTCCGGGGCTGCGTCCAATAAAGTCACAAAGTTGCCGGGGGTCCTTAACCCGCACGCGACTGTCCTGTTTCGCGCCTGTACCAAAAAAAACAATAATCGATTTCTTCAGATTCCAGCAGCTGTCAAAGACGAAGTATCCTTCCAGCGACGGGCAGTCAAAGCCGAAGTGCTATCGATTGCTGTCAATGACCACGGAAGTAAATGGGGGGGGGTTTGTAGGGGGAAGAAATTTGGCGTGACAGCTGCAGCAGTGCCTGATGAATAATTGCCTGTTTCAAAGAGTGCTGCTCGTTTTTCGTATGTGGGTAACAACATTTAACTATGTATTTTTTGGCACGCATTGAATGTCTCTGCTGCATTGGATCAGTCTCCTTTCTTTAACAGGAATGCCTTTCATCGTCTATATTAGATATATAACAACGGGTGGGTGGCGGGTGGCGGGCGGTTGTGGTTTTGATAAAATGTTAGTTCGGGTGGATGGCGGGTGGATGACGACATTTGTGATGCGGTTGCGGATGAAATAATTGCCTATCCGCGCATCTCTAGTGGACAGTTTATTTTGACTTTTTAGATCAGGCCTGGGCAATTATTTCGACTCGGGGGCCACATTTAGAGAAAAAAATGTGTCTGGGGGCCTGTATATCTATTTTTAGAGACACTAATACAAAACTTCACAATAATGTCTGATTGAATGCAAAAAACGTTATGACAGACCGCCTTAAAAAACTTAATGGAATTTTTAAATTTTTCTATGAACGATAAAACATTAAATATTGACAAAATATGAATGTCACACCCCCTTTCAATCGACATATTTTACAATCAAGTGAAACGCAACAAAAATGCAACAAATAGTGAAATATGAACGCGAAGGGTACAAAATAAACCCACCTACAATCTGATATATTAGAAGCTTTAGAACTTTGTTGTGAAAAGCTCCTTCCGCGTCTGTGGAAACGCTTCCCGCCCACACTGCTTTTTGCCTTGTCTGAGCTGCTGTGACTTAGATTACCATAGTAACTAATTAGATGACCATAGTAACTAATTAGATGACCATAGTAACTGGTATATCATCTATAAGCGCAGATTCCAACCATTGAAATACTTTGTATAGTTCAAGACTTACGATCATTAGAAAACATGACTGCACATCATAATGGCAGCTACACTTACCATCTTAAAGATCTAAAATAAATATTTGGGAATGTCCGGCGGGCCAGACTGAAAAGCTTAACGGGCCGCATGTGGCCCCCGGGCCTTAATTTGCCCAGGCTTGTTTTAGATCATATTTTGCCAGCTCTTTTTTGCAGTGCAGGCATAGACTGATTTTTTCTCTCGGGATTGTGGCCACTGACACAAAAATGAAGCTACTTTTTGTTTTCTCATTCTACAACAAATCTTCTAATCATGTGAAAACTTGCTGCCGTTTGCCCTGCATTGTCTTGGCGTCCAGCAGTGAAGCCGTTAGGGTGTGTGCAAGTTCCTCTGTTGTGCTGAGTCACACAAACAGCCCACAACTTTTCTCTTGAGTGCAAATAATCACACGGCACCATCAAAAACAACAACTGGCGACAAGCTGGACGCTCTTCAGTCTGGTGCGTATAGAGTGCAGATGGTTCCTCCCCCTCGTCCTTGCCCTCTCGCCCTCACGTCTTGCAAAGCCAGGGCCGCGGGGCGGGACCGAGCACAAAACACACGAAGGGAGGGAAAAGCACAAGACATGCTCAGCTCATCTTGCACGTAGCATACGTAGAGAAGCGGGACCATCCTTTTCGACAAGGGTCGGGTTGCAGCAGCCATTGAGCGTCTCTGTTGTTGTAGCAATTTGTTACGTCATGTTTGTGCAAAAAAACTAATACCTTTGTTCAAGCAGGCAGCTAGAAATGCAAACCCCAAAACCAGTGAAGTTGGCACGTTGTGTAAATCGTAAATAAAAACAGAATACAATGATTTGCAAATCCTTTTCAACTTATATTCAATTGAATAGGATGCAAAGACACGATACTTAACGTTCAAATTGGACAATTTTTGCAAATATTAGCTCATTTGGAATTTGATGCCTGCAACATGTTTCAAAAAAGCTGGCACAAGTGGCAAAAAAGACTGAAAAAGTTGAGGAATGCTCATCAAACACTTATTTGGAACATCCCAC